>NW_018165036.1:43002-56597 GCF_001263595.1 Phalaenopsis equestris | reverse complement strand
CGGTATATCCATCTAAAAAGCAATAATACTTATTCCCTGCCAATCTATCCAAAATTTAGTCTAGAAGGGGTAAAGGAAAGTGATCCTTTATGGTAGCCATATTTAATTTTCTATAGTTAGTGCAAATTCGCCAGCTAGTTACTTTTCTTATTGATATTAATTCATTTTTCTCATTTTCTTCAACATTCACTCATCCTTTCTTTGAGACACAGTGAATTGGGCTTACCGAAGCACTATCTAAAATATAATATATAATTCCAACATATAATCATTTTAAAATCTTTTTTTTAACAACTTCTTTTATTATTTGGTTTAATCTTTTCTGAGGATCAGCTTTAGGTTCATATTGTTCATCTAATAAAATTCTGTGCATACAAATTGAAGGACTAATTCTTTTAATATCTACTAAAGTCCATCCAAAAGCTTTTTTATACCTTTTCAACATTTCTATTAACTTTTGTTCCTGAATCTCAGTTAACTCGGAAGATAGAATAACCAACAATGTAGATGACTCTCCTAAAAATGCATACTTTAAATGGGAAGGTAATATCCTTAATTCAAGTTCAGGTGGTTTAATACTTGAAGGGATAAGATTTTTAATATCATTTTCTAACAAGTATAACGTTTCAAATTTGCCCTGAATATAATCCAAATCTTCTTCTTTAATTTCATCTTCATTCTAAAAAATTCTCCTTGCTTTAATTTAACTTTGAATTCTTTCTTAAATTGTTCATTACATAGATGTTCATTATCTTTTTCTATTGCAGGATATTTCATAGCTTTCATTACATTAAATTTTACTTCTTGATCATTAAATCATTATTAATTCTCCTTTTTGTACATCTATTACAGCTTTTCGTGTCACAAGAAATGTTCTCCCTAAAATAATAGGAATTTCTTTATCTTCCTCCATATCCAATACTATAAAGTCTACACGGAAAATAAATTTATCCACTTTTACTAGTACATCCTCTATAACTCCTTTTGGATAAGTTATTGATCGATCAACTAACTGAAGAGTTACGGTAGTAGGGGAAATTTCTCTCAAATCTAAATGTTTAAAAATTGATAAGGGCATAAGATTGGTACTCGCTCCTAAATCACATAAAGCTTTTCCATACAACTTTTCACTAGTTGCAAAAGGTATAGTAAAACTACCAGGTTCTTTTAATTTTTCAAGAAGCTTTTTCTGAATAATAACACTACACTCTTCACTGAGTGCAACGATCTCATGATCTGTAAACTTCCTTTTCTTATTTTGTACATGCTTCATAAATTTCGCATAACTTCACATTTGTTCCAAAGCTTCAACAAAAGAAATATTTATTGTTAACTTCTTAAGGATTTCCAAAAATTTTGTAGATTGTTTATCTTGATTCTTCTGCTTTAGTCTTTGAGAAAATGGAGGTAATGGTTTTTCTAAAGGAACCTGTGTTTGTTTATTTTCCTGTTGATCATTTTTCATTTCTTCCTTCTTTTCATCAACTTCAGTTTCTCTTTGGGTTCTTGTTTCAATTTTTTTTCCACTTCGTAGTTGAATAGCTTTAATTTGCTATTTATTTTGATCATTTGGATTAACATCTACAGTACTCAGAAGAATTCCAAAAGGTCTGTTATTAAGTGTTGTAGCAATATGTCCTAATTGATTTTCAACATTTTTAATAATAACCCCTTGATTCTGTATTTGATTTCCCATATTCAACATCAATTCTTCCATTGTCAACTTCTTTTTCCTTAACTTGTGGGTTAGGGTTGGAGTTAAATCCTTGAGGATAATAAGGTCGAAAATTAGGATTTCCTTGATTGTTCAAAATTATAGATGGATTCACCGAATTATTATAATTATTCCAACTAAAATTAGGGTGATTTTTCCATCCATGGTTAAAATAGTTAGAATAGGTATTGTTATTTAGATTATCTATAGTTTTTAAGGTATTTGAGAATAGTTCACTCCTATTTGATCAATCTTTTTAGAAATAGCAGCAATTTAAGATGTCAAAATAGACATTACATTAGAATCATGAATACTGGCTACTCTCTTAGGATTTACCTTTTCAGAGGGCCAATGAAAATTGTTAGTAGTCATTTCTTTAATTAAAGAATATGCTTCATCAAAAGGTTTCGACATTAATGATCCGCCCAGAACAACATCAATAATAAATCTTAATGGTCCTACTTTGAGTTATTAGCAATCTGGCAAAGAATGGTGCGGACATTTTCTGAAAAGATCTTTAAATCTTCCGAGGCTTCATATATTGATTCCCCTTCAAACTGAGAAAAAGATGTAATACTTCTAAGCTTAGTAATTTTTTAGGGTGAAAAATATTTAGCCAATAATTTTTGTGGTAGTTCTCCCCAAGTTCTAATAGATATAGCTACTGAATTTTACCATGCCTTGACTTTATCCCTTAATGAAAAAGGAAAAATTCTAAGCCTAACAACATCATTAGACACTCCGTCATATTTAAATGTAGCACAAATTTCAAGAAAACTAGCAAGATGTAAGTTAGGATCTTCGGTAAATGATCTTCCAAACTGATTATTTTGTACGAATTGGATAATAGCAGGTTTAAGGTCAAATGAATTAGCAACAACATCAAAATTTTGAATAATTAAATGAAGTTCATCTACTGCCAGATTCGCATAATCTTTTAAGGGCCTTTGTCCATTCTCATTTATTGGATTTTCTATATTATTGTCCATCTCTTTCAAATTCTTAATTTCTTTTTGTTGTTTTCGAATCTATTTAATGGTACATTCTAATTCTAAATTGCAAGGTACTACACATTCAGATTCAATATTTCACATAATCAAATAAAGCAAACAAAGTAAAATTCTTTAAAAATAAACTCTTAAAAATATTTTTTATTTTATTTTATTCATTTTTTTGTGTATTTTATATTTGTATATATATTATCTAAATTTCATAATTTATCAAAACTATTTAATTTAATTAAATTTAATCGTTACCTTCCACGGCAACGGCGCCAAATACTTGATCCTGATTTTGATATTTAATTATATATGAAGTTGACACCACTACAACACTAAAAACTTGATTCTTATATGAAAAGTAAGTTGTGTAAAATATATATAATTATAGGAAATTAATAATGAGGTTCTACGCAAGTATACGTATCGTTATCAAGTAATAATTGACTTTTTATTTAAATCCCAAATATCGATCCCACGGGGAAGGTGTAAGTTAGTAATGATAAATTTTAACAGGAAATTTATAGAAAATCAAACAAAATCACTATCACTAATTTTGAATATTGACATATTAACGAAACTAAATTAATTAACTATTAGCAAAATGGAAATGCAAATTTTGAATAATAACTTCTAATGTACTAACTACGTTTATGTAATGAAAATCTCTTATGTGAAAAAGCATCCTTCCCACTACAATGAAATTCTGGTAAAATGAGATGAGATAAATGTTTATAATATTATTGTGCCAAATAGGAGCAATTTTAATTTTTTACTCAGATACAGTGCATAGAAAATCATTGGTTAATCTTAGCTTTAGTCCCTAAATCTGTGGCTAGGCTAGGAGGATACCGGCTCCCACTCCAGAGCTCCAACTTCCCTCCATTTAAAGGCTAACTCTCGATTTAGTTTTTAAACACTAAAACTAAATTGCGGATTTCAGTCTGCCACCCTAAAGATTCTTCAATTTTACACCCAACATAGAATATTTTCCTATTTATTTGCACTTAGTTTCTTGAACGAATCTCCTTTATAAAATCAAATGTGACCCTCACTCTATTATAGAACTCATACTCCATTTCCCAGATCATATGTTTCACAACATATTTTAACAAATCAATTGGTCATATTGAAAAGTAAATTAACTTTGGAGTTAAGAAGTCATCACAATTTATTTTATATTTTAATTATGGCACATTCATTTTGTCTCTTCATTTCACCATATCTTAGAGTAGGGGGAAAGATTGAGGGAACTACTCAGACTTCATGAGAAATATATGATAAAACACAAATTTTATATATAAAAGAAAGTTCATACAATATTAAATAAACAAAAAAACTTATCTGGAACTCTTTCTTAAAGTAAATCCTTTGTAGCCTTTCCTTATAAATGTAGGAAAAAGAACTCTCTCACTTTTCTCCTTCTCCAACACTCTTACAGAAAGTTTCACACTAAATCTCACCATAAAAACTCTAAACTATGAAAGCAAAATTACTAATTGACTCCAATATGTTGGTGGAATGAAGATGGATTATGAAAATGTGGCATGGTGGAACATTGTGGAGCGAAAAAATGATGTAGAGGAGCCCGTTTTCTGATGAAATTCGGCCCCAAATAAAGCCCAAGGTCGGTTCCAAATAAAGACCAAGGTCGGTTCTCCATGAGGTGCCTCCAAAAAATCTTAAAAATTTTCCAAAATACATCAAATCTTCTAGAAATGAGGTCTGAACCGCCTTTGGCGCCGTCGGGGCTAGTCTGGAGCCGTCGGCGCTGAGTAAAAATTCTACAGCTTTTGGTTGTTCTGCGTCGTCGGCGCCGACCTTGGCACTACCGGCGCTGATTATTTCCTCAAAAATTTCATTCTGACTCCAAATTTAATCCTTTTTGCTTTTTTCCTTAAGCCCTAAAAATCAACACCATGCAAGAAAACACCAAAATACCTTCCATTAAAGCACAATATCACCAAAAATAAGTATAAAATGTGGGTCTAAAACTGCATATAGTTTCAGTGTATCAGTATTGGTATCAGTATTGTCTCAGACAACAATTGAAAAGAATCACATGAGGTTTTACGAATGAGAATGTAATTCATATGATTTTGTGTAAGTAAATAGGGAAATAATCTTTGAAGGGTGTAGAGTTAGAGGACTTTAAAGTGGCAGGTTAAAACCCCCAACTTGGTTTATTATTTTAGGTTCTTATACAAATGTTAGCCCCCAAGTGGAGGGAATTGAGGGAACTCTAGAGTGAGAGCTAGTATCTTCCCTGCCTAGCCGGTCTTCAAAAGTATTTAAATTTTAAATTTGCCAATGTTCTTTATAGCATCTCTATTAAGGGTAAAAAATATTATTGCTCATATTTGACACAACACAATTTTCATACTTTCTTAACAGAATTCCTATACTTAATACTGATTCATGACGAGGAGAAAGACATTATGAGGAGAAAGATATTTTCATATTCAGTGCTTTTCTTTACATAAATTCAAGTTATCTCTAGAAGTTTTTATTGTTTTGTCAAAATATCAAAAATACCAAAAAGATTATAATTTTTTCTTATTGATAAAATATCTATAGTTTAAGTAATTGCCTTTTCAAAATAGAAAGTTTGTTATTCAATAGTGCACATTGCTAATTTTCCTTGTGGGTTCGATATTTAGGGCTTAATCAAAAATTCTTATATTCTTGTTCGATATTTGGGGCTTAATCAAAAAGTCTTATATTCTTATAATGATACGTATATTTGCGTAGTACCCCAATATATATATAAATTAAAAAATAAATTTCTTATTTTCTTCAGGATAAAGTTTTTGATTCTGTTGCAAAGTAAGGAAACATAAGTGAAAAATATCATCAAAGATATACTGTGCATATACATAGTCGGGATCATGTTTTTGGCGTCGTTGCCGGGGAAGAAAAGAAAAATCGAAAGATAATTGATTAAAAGCAAATTTCTATTTTTGAAAGTCTTATTTAAAATTTAAAAGTTATTGTAGGAATATCTTATTATAAAATTTTAACTTGTGTGTATTTTGTTGTATTTTATTTTTATTTTTATGTTAGTGTATTTGTAGTTCAGGTTCTAAAGGACTAGTGCCATACGTTTCTGAAATAGAGAGAACTGTTTAAAAATTCAAAAAAACAAAAAAAAAATTAAAAATTTTGAAAAATCTAAAAAAATTACAGAAATGACAAACCAAAATGATCAAAATGCTGAAATTCATCAAGAATATAGACCTTTATGAGATTATGCCAACCCTACGGTAGATGAATTTTATTGTAGTATTCAAAAACCTACTGTAGAGGCTAATTCATTTGAACTTGAACCTGTTATTATTTAAATGGTATCGAATAATCAGTTTAGGGGATCACTAACTAAAGATCCAATCCAAATTTACATCTTGCCAACTGCCAACTTTTTAGAATTGTCTGCTACATTTAAATACGATGGTGTATCAAATGATGTCATAGGACTTAGGTTATTTCCTTTCTCAGGATAAGGTTAAGATGTGGTTGAATTCGTTAGCAACTAGATCTATCAGAACTTGGGGTAATTTAGCACAAAAATTCCTTGCTAAATATTTTCCACCATTAAAAACTTCAAAGCTTGGAAATGATATTACATCTTTTAATCAGTTTGAAGGGGAATCTATTTATGAAGCATGGGAACGATTTAGAGAACTCTTAATAAAGAGTCCACACCATGCTATACTAGATTGATTAATAATTCAAACTTTGTATAATGGATTAGCTCGATCTCTTAGATCTATGATCAATGGCGCTGCTGGTGGTTCATTGATGTCAAAACCATGTTATGACACTTATGCTTTAATTAAAGAAATGACTACCAATAATTTTCAATAGCCTTCTTAGAGGGTGAATCTAAAGAACATAGCCAATATTCATGAAACTGATGCATTTACCATGTTAGCAAATCAAGTTGCTGATTTACTATGTTAGCAAATCATTTAGCAAATCAAGTTGCTGCAATTTAAAGGAAATTAGACCAATTTGGAATGAATTTTTCTCAATCTATCTCTATGATTGAAGAGAATTCATTAGGCCAAAAAGTAGATTCCCAAGCATCATTAGAAATATTCAATGCCATAAATAACAAGCAGAATAACTCATATTCAAATTATTATATCCCAGGTTGGAAGAACCATCCCAAATTCAATTAGAATAATATTACGGGTGGTAATAATCAGCAATGAGAGAACAATCATGTAAACCCATTAAGAAACTAGAACAACCAAAATAATAATAATTATAGATCCACTTATCCTCCATATTTTAAGAGTAATAAAAAATTTAAGGAGAAGAAGTTTTCTATAGAAGAAGTGGTGTTACAAATGGGAAATCAGTTACAAAGTCAAGGAGCTACAATTAGAAATATTGAGAATCAACTTCAAAAAATCATAAATTCATTAAGTAATAGATCCTAAGGAGCACTTCCTATTAATACTAAAATAAATCTGAAAGACCAGAATAAAGAGCAAGTAAAAGCCATTCAACTTAGACGCGGAGGAGAGTTGGAAGGTAGGGTTCAAAACGAAACTGAAGTAGAGAGAGAAGAAATTGAAGAATCAAAAGAGGATGCTCATAAAGATTCTGAAAGAACTATTTCTCCTCTTAAAGTTAAATTAGAAAAACCACCACCTCCATTTCCTTAGAGACTTTGTTAACAAAATTTGGATAAGCAATTTTCAAAATTTTTGGAATTTTTTACAAAGCTTATAATTAATATTCAATTTGCTGAATCCTTAGAACAAATGCCAAGCTATGTAAAGTTTATGAAGGAAGCTATGTAAAGTAAGTTTATGAAGGATATTCCCAACAAGAAAAGGAAGTTTTAAGATTATGAGACTGTTGCACTTAATGAGGAGTGCATTACAATTATTTAGAAGAAGCTTTCTGAAAAGCTTAAAGATCCTGGTAGCTTTACAAGTCCATGTGCGATAGGAGACAGATTTTATGAGAAAGATTTATGTAGTTTAGGTGCAAGCATTAACATTATGCCATTATCAGTATTTAAAAGATAGGGATTAGGAGAAATAACCCCTACTACTATAACTCTGGAGTTAGCAGATCGTTGGATAATGTACCATAAAGGAGTTATAGAAGATGTCATAGTGAAAGTAGATCAATTTATCTTTCATGTTGATTTCATTGTGTTGGATATGGAGGAAGATAAAGAGATACCTATCATTTTTGGGGAGACCTTTCCTAGCCACACGAAGAGCAATGATAGATGTGCAGAAAGGGAAATTAACAATATGCGTCAATGATCAAACTCTTACTTTTAACATTTCAAGATCAATGAAATATCCTGCAAATGTTAAAGATGATGAATGCAATAGAATAGATGTTATAAGATATTGTTGACCTCTCTTTTGATTGAGGTTTAGTTTTTCTTCTTTAGTAGCCTAGGGTCTAGCCATGGGACTTTCCTGTTGACTTTTCCTAGAAAACTAGAAAAGGAACCCTCACCGTTAGAAATTCTAAACTCCCCCTTGCTCAACTTAAAGCTCTACATATTGGTCCTAACCTCTAGCACTTAGTTGGTGGGGTCATTATGGGGGAGCTCAAGGGGAGTTCCCATAGGACTATTTGACCTTAGGGTTAGCCCTGGATGTTGGTTTGGAGCTAAGGCACATACTTTCACTCCCTCTCACTCACAATCACTCACAACTATAAACCTAAAATTTCTTGACTTTGATCCTTTAATCATTTGGGAGACTCATGTAGATGGTCCCCTAAACCCACTGGTCTTAGGCTAGGGTTTAGCTAAGACCAGTATATAGAGGGCTCAAATGGGGTTTCCGTTGGTCCATAGCTCATATATAGTGGTTGGTATCCCAACCCTTCCAAAATATTCAACTTGGTCTTTTGCCCCTAAATCCCCGTCAGATTACCTAAATACACTTGAAACCCCAAATTTACCCAAAATACCCAGATTTGTTCATAAATTATTTCAAACCTTTTGAAAATACCCAAGTTACCCAAAAATTCCAAATTTACAAAAATACCCCCAAAATGGCCAAATTTACAAAAACACCCTTGGCACTCCAAATTTTCCCAAAACCTCCAAAATCACTCCAAATTTCTCCAAAACCAATTTAGACCCTTCAACTGAACCCAATTTGGCCATTTTGTCCATTTTGAACAAAACCCCAAAATTATCTTTAAGGGCCCAATCTCCCCATATTTACCTCAAATGTCCATCAATTTGAGCCCAATTTTATTCAATTTCAATTCTAAACTCAAATTAACCTTTTATATGAGTAATCTAAACCAAATCAAAGCCTAATTGGCCTATGCTTTGAGCTCAATTTTGATCTAAGTCAAACCCCAAATTTTGACCCTATGACTTAATCCCACAAAGTTGAACCCTATAGCCTACTCATTTTGCCCAAATTTAAATCCTAAACTCTTCATAACAGTCCTAAAAACCAAATTAAACCTTCAATTAGCCTTGGTGAAGCCCCAATTGCACTCAATTTTAACCCAAGTCCAAAAATCCCCAAATTTGCCTTAAATTGGATATGTCCCCAAATTCCACCAAATTGATTACCCTAACCACAAAATTGACACCCAATTTAGGTTTAGAACTCTTCATGAAATTCTTATAGACAATTTTCAATAATCAATTTTGACTTAGCCCAACCTTAGGCCAACCTACCCAAGTCTAACCCAACATGCCCAAATTGACCAAAATCCCAAAATCCTTCAAATTGAACCCCCAATTGAAAATTGAACAATCCCAAAATCCTTCAAATTGAACCCCCAATTGAACTCAAAATGATTTCAATCCTTCACAAAAAATATTCATAATAATTATCTACACAATGTTGATTAATTAATTGGGTTCAAATTCATGTCTAGCCTAAACCAAACCCAACTTTTAGCCATTTGGACCCAAATTGAACCCATGCACCAAAATTGACCTAGCCATGTCAACTTGATCAAGGCAAGACTTCTACAACCAACTTTTGGATCCTAGGAACTACTTTAGATCCTCATAGCCCACACTAGTTGTGCCATGGACCAAGGGTCCCAAAAATTAAGGGATCTCTTTTAAAAAATGCTTAAACCACTTGGATACTTGCCAAAATTGCTCACCCACTTTAATGGCTCCCACTTGATGGCCTGAACCACTTGTACACTGGCTCACCTAACCACTGGCCACCTCCCTCAGCCTTACAGGATGGCCTAATCATTGGAGGAGCCAAACCAAAGAACCACCCTAAGCTTATTCAAACCCAATTCCACACATCCAAGCTGGCAATCCTCAATTGGCTAACTGTGCTTTTCAACCCTCCACATAAGCACTTAATTGCACCCCACCAGGCCCCCTGAGCCACCCTATCCAGCCATGGCTATAAAAGCCACCCCTCATTGCTAAGAGAGGGTGCTGAAGTATTTTATTAAAGGAAGCCCCTCAAATTGCTCCCAAGCCTTCCCTCAGAACCCTAAGCTCAACCCCACCCTCCTAAAACATTAATTCTGACAACCTGAGCTCAATTTTGCCACAAAAAATAGGGCATTTCTCGGCCATTGCACAAAACCTCACCAATCTTCAAATTGAGGCACGCATAAGCTTCCCTAGTCAAAACAAGGAGGCTTCCCACCAAAATCCCCCTCTGCCGAGCATCCTAACATAGCTCAAGACCAAGACCATACCACCCCTTGAAGGAACTCCTACTCAGGCATGGGCTTGTATCAAATTGATACATCCAGTAGGTTTGTCAGACCTTACACAAGCTCTCACAAGCACTGATTGAAGCCAAACCTCTTAGACAAAGATATTCATTCTCTTCACCCAATTTTAAGCTCGGTTTGGAACACTGTGAAATAGATCTCCATTTCATGCATGATAATCCGTGTGGATGTATTCCTGTGGGTTAGATGAAGGTTTAGGAGAAATCTAGGAATGATTTATTGGAGTATTTAGGGAGATATTAACCCAAGAGGATGTGTAGTGCTCGTCTCATACTAGTTGGGGACGAAGGACGAAGGCCGTCAGATGGCACGTGTAACGAATGGACGAGCTTGATACAGCCAGACCAGCAAACGGGACATTAACGTTGTGCCACATGGCTGCTTGGTCAGAAGGTGACGTTGAATCAAAACCCGATAAGCGGAGCTTCGGAGTGTCGTAGCATGACGCGGTGGCTGATTGATTTAAGTAAGAAAATAAGGTCCTTTTTAATTTATTTAAATCAATTGACTTTAAAATTGATATCTTGGTGTAGAAAAATCACAACAATAAATAAAAATATCCTAGTGCTCAGTGAACAGAGGAGAACAATGTGGAAATGGTTTGAAGTTTATTTGATGTAAATTTTATTTTTAATTAATTAAATACTGTTCTAAGTATTTTGATTCTCCATGCATTCAAGTATTTCGCAATGGCTTGATATTTTGGCATATTGTTGCCTCTATCATGTGGGATATTTCCTGATTTTTCTAAAGTCAGGGGAGACCCCTAGATAGAGATCTATATTTTACAAGTTTATGCATCTGATTTGGAAAATTAATTATAAGAGTTAGCATGTTGCTTAGAAAAATTCAAGAAATTATTGGTAGGTTCACCGTGACTAGAGAAACCTAAGAAAAATTTGTTATGAGCTAAGTCATTAAGAATACACTTAATTTGCATAAAACCTTAAAATACAATAGAAAATTTATTTTGGAAAAATAAACATCTAAATGACTAGAGTTTAATTGTCCACTGTAATTAAAAGTTCAAAGGACTCCCCAATAAAATTTCAAAACATATGGAGCTCATTTGATAACCTAATTTTATTTTCTAAGTTAAATGACACTTTTAACACTTAAAATAATCATAAAAATTAAAATACAACTCAAAATTTTATGAAATTGGTTTTGGGTGCTCTCTGTGATCAGAGGAATTTTCTAAAAAAAAATTGTAATTGAAATAAAAAATTTCATTTCTAAGCATATTTTAAATATTTAAATAATTAAAAAAATAATAATAATGATAAACTAATAAAATTGATGAAAATGTTCTAAATTGTTTCCTAAACACTTGGGAGCAATTAGAATATTTTTCATAATTTTCTAAGTGAAGATATTGAACTTCAAGGCTTAAAATAATTTTTAAACACTAAAAAAGGATTTTCCTTAATGTCTCACTAAAATAATTCTAATAATTTAAAGGAAAATCCTAAAAATGTGAATAATGTTTCCTTGGGTTTTTTGACCTCAGAGAGATTTAATAAAAATGTAAAACTTAATTTTTCACATTTAAAATATTTTATAATTCATTAATACTTTAGAACTTAAAATAATTCTGATAATTCAAATAAAAATCAAAAAATCATAAAATTTGGTATAAGTGGTTCTCTCATCTATGTGTACCTCTAGTAGAAAATTCAAGTGATTTGGCTTTGCCTCGGTCAAGTTATTTAATTTTCTTTGAAAAATCTTATTTTTGCATGTAAATAATTTTATAATTAAATTAAATTTAAAAAAATCACATTTTCTCCTCTGATGTCTTTCTTGACCCATGAGTGAGATTGGATAAAAATTCTAAATTCATTTAAATTAAATTTGATGAATTATGAAATGATAGAGCCTTAGGGGCAAAGGTATATTTTTTTTTGAAATTTGGTCTTAATTAACATTTAGGCTTAATTCAAGAAAGGGAAATGGGCAATATTTGATCTTAATTAACATGTTCAGATGATTGAAACATAAATAATTAATTGGAAGAAACCAATCTCATTTTTCTTAATTAAAGGATAAATTTGCAATTTCCTAATTCTCCTAAATCATTAAAATTTGGATGTCTATTAAATTAAATGATCCTAGACCTAGGGGTATGATTTTGGATTTTAATAACTCACTAATTTAATACCCTTATTTGGTGTTCAAATGACATTCAAACATTTTGATGATGAATTACTATCACTTAAAATTCAATTTCTTTCAAAAATTACTAATGTATCCACCAAGGTCTTAAGGGCTTAATAGTGACCTAGGCTAAATACAATTTGTGTAAATGAGGATTATAAAAGTGAATGTAACTAGAAATTGAACACCTTTAAAAAAAACAGTACAAGCCCAAGTTAAAGCTAAAATTGGCTATGTGTCCAAGTAGTATTAACTTGCCCCTTTTAAGGGTTTTCACCCACATAATTTTCAGATTAAATGACAATTGAAAATCACCATACTCTTAGGGATAATTGAAACATCGATATTCACTGAACGATATTCACTGAACAAACATCGATATTCACTGAACACTAGAGGTATTTACATGATTAATTATTAAGCAACATAATAAGTTTAAATGAGCTCGAGACTTTTCACCAAACGTTGAGAGAGAAGCATGGACCTGCTTTTTCCTCCCAACCTTTTGGATACCTCGGAGATCTACAAAACTTAGTATGTTTTACTTAATGAAATCATCCTCAAATGAATTATTTGGGGCTCACCAAGACATCATTTAAGATTTGGTAGATCACCGGAACCTTATCTACCCGTTCTACATAAAATGCTTTTAATATATAAATGCCCTCACATGCATTTTGAGTTTCAGTTCAAGATGACAGGAATAACATCCAGGTACGCTTTTATTGTAATTTATTTTACCTGCATTTCTAGTTTCCCATAATTTAATTTTTAGTACTTTACTGTATTACTCACCTGCATGTTGTTGACCTCACTTTTGGTTGAGGTCTAGAAACTTCTTTAGTAGCCTAGGTCTAGCAATAGGACTTTCCTATTGACTAGTCTTAGAAAACTAGAAAAGGTACCCTCACCATTAGAAACTCAAAACTCTTTTCTTTACTCAACTTAAAGTTCCACATATTGGTCCTAACCTCTAATATTTAGAAGGTAAGATCATTATGGGG
>NW_018165036.1:40094-40596 GCF_001263595.1 Phalaenopsis equestris | reverse complement strand
ATTATTTTCACATTAATTTGATGCATAAATTATTTTTAAAAAATGAATTAGGGTTAGGGGTTTTTCAATTCTCCATTCATATTGACCAAATCAACTTCAAAACAATTTTTATATGTTGTAGCATCTGTCTAAATGCATAATTTGGGCATTCTTCCAAAGACATAGGAGATCTCTAGACAGAGATCTTAATTTTCTAAGATTTTATGCATTTTCTATTCAAATAATTATAGAAAATTTTATGTGGCTTAGAAAATTATACAAAAATTCATGTATGTTTCCTATGGCCAGAGTAGTCTTGAGAAATAATTTTATAATTTTTTAGAATCAAAATATCACTTTTTTGAGCAAACCCCAATTTACTTAAAATATTTAATTTGGAGTACATAGAGACTGAAATCACTTGATTTTTGTTCTCCACTGTAGCTTATGAGTCAGAGAACTCATCATAAAAATTTCAAGTCATTTGGAGATCATTTAATATTTTTAATTGATTTTTAAAAGT
>NW_018165036.1:22073-35641 GCF_001263595.1 Phalaenopsis equestris | reverse complement strand
TCGAGGTCGTTTGCCTAGTGCAATATAAATCCTCAAACACATCTTTTAGGCATTTGTACAATCCTGTTGTACAATCTAAGCCCTAACTCGCCTTAGGATTCCGAGGTAGTCATTTGTTACGACTTAAATCCTCACATCTTCAAGGTTATTTGTGTTGATTGCTTCACACAAATGTAAATCCTAATAATAAAAAAAATTACAGGATGAAACATCTAAATGATTTCTCCTAAATTGGGAAGTCACCGAAGTTCTTCTTCGGGTCTGTGACATCCTCTAGTGTTTCCTCCTTTGAACTCCAAAACAAAATGTTCCAACTTTGAACCAATCCCCTTTCACACTTCTTAGTCCGATATCTTTGAAATGTCCTTACCATTTGAACTCCTTGAAGGTAATTTTTCTTGACTTTTATCGAGAGTATTCATAGGTAACTTCAGTTATCCATGATGTAATTAACTATAGGGGCTTGCCCTTATAGGAAGCTTTTCCCGAACCCAGCATAATATAAACCTTATTTAATTTCTTCTATTAAATAGGAGAACTTGTTGGCCAATACATTGGTTTCGCAGACCAAATGGATGTCATAAATTTCTTTAGTTTATTTGATCGAGCCTCACCCTCAATTATTGTGTTCATCCTTCGGGATAGATACAAGATTTGAGGTAAAGCGCTCTTTCATTTAAACTATGAAAATTGTGAGGTCAGTTTGACTTCATCTTTTTCAAAACTAAAGTTTTTTAAAACGTCCTTTCGAAGCGGGCAACGGGATTTCAATTCCGATGACCGACAGCTTCTTACGGACAAACCCCACACCAAAAATAGTGCCGACACATGTATGAAAAAAAACACAAACCTACATGTTAAACAGCGATGTCACCCTCTACCGCACTTTTATTTATGCTTGTATTTACATACCTGCATAGAAAATATAAAATTACATAAATCACTCCCACAACATTTCAAAAATATAAGACAACTCAAAACTTAATCACAAACATCACAATACAACAATTACAACTACAATAAGACGTCTCTATCAGATGATCTGGAATCCCTCAAAGGAGGTAATCTACAATTGCTAACGAGGCTTCCTACTGTCTAAATGGAAGTATGGAACTCATTTAGTTGAGTTTAGTAAATTCATTTGGACTAATTGAATCCAATAGAAAAGAGTGGTACCAGAACAAGGGAACCGTAGGATCCTAACCGATGTCGCTCTAATCAACTTTAACATGCCTCATAAAATTTAAAGAACTACAATCATAAGGACATCTGATTTGACATCATAACATGACACATTAGAAAACTTAAACTTGTCACGACAAGGAGCCTGGAGCTAGCATGGTGAGCAGCCCGACCATCTTCAACAGTAAAACATGTCTTCATCAGCTAGACCCTTCCTTCCTTAGAATTAAATAATAAGCCATAGGATTTCGTGATCATCTGTCTAGTGCAACATAAATCCTCAACTCATCTTAAGGCCTTTGTACAACCATGTTGTGTAATATAAGCCTTAACTCGTCTTCAGATTCTAAGGTTGTCATTCGTCACGACCTAATCCTCATATCTTTTAGGCTATTTGTGTGATCATTTCACACAAATGTAAGCCCAAAAAAAAAAAAAATTGGCAGCATGAAACACCTAAATATTTCTCCTCCAAATTGAAGTCAAATCATAGGATAACTTGGGAAGTCAACAAGGTTTTCCTCTGGATCTATGACATCCCTTAGTTATTCCTCCTTAGGATTCTACAATTAAATGTTTCAAATTTGAGCCATTCCCATTTCACACCTCTTTGTTCAATTTTGTTGAAAAGTCCTATCCTCTTGAACTCCTTGAATATAATATTTCTAATTTCTATCGAGATTTTTCTTAGGTGACTTCAGTTATCTAAGATGTAATTAACTATAGGGGTTTGCCCTTATAGAAAGCTTTTCTGAACCCAGCTTAAAATAAATCCTATTTAATTCTTCATATTAAATAGAGGAACTTTTAGGCAAATAAAATAGTTTCGTAGACTTAATGGATGTGATATATTTTCTTATTTTGTTTGATTATTTTGTTTGAACGAGCCTCATCCTCAAGTCTTGTGTTTGCCCTTCAGAATAAATACAGGATTTGAGGCATAGTGCACCTCAAGTCTTGTGTTTGCCCTTCAGAATAAATACACGATTTGAGGCATAGTGCACTTTCATTTAAATTATGTAAAATATGGGGCCAATTTGATTTCATATTTTCTAAAACTATATACATATGTAAATTAAATGTCCTTCCAAAGTGAGCGACGAGAGTTTGATTCCGAGGCCGACAGCTTCCAACGGGCAACCCCTAAACAAAAATAGTGCCGACCAGATATCTAAATGAATGTCATTTCAAAACTAATTATGAGAAAAAATCTAAAGTAAGAGATTGGGAACACGAGCAAGAAGAGGAATTAGATCGATGTGAAGATCTTTTTAAGGAAGATTCAAACTATGTTCGAGAAAGTTTTGAAATTTTGGACACAATAGAAAAAGATAAATCATTTTATCCATCAATAGAAAAACCTACAGAACTTGAGTTGAAGTTACTTCCTATCCATTAAAATATACCTTTTTAGGTGATTCCTCTACTTTACCACTTATAATTTCCTCAAAGTTAATGATGGAAGAAGAAGAAAGATTGGTGAAAATTTTGAAAAATTTTAAGAAAGCCTTTGGTTTGACACTAGCTGATATTAAAGGAATCAGTCCTTCAATTTGTATGCATAGAATTCATATGGAAGAGAACTGTAAACCCAGAGGTAATCCTCAAAGGATATTGACTCCTATTATGGAATAAGTTGTTAAGAAAGAAATCTTAAAGTGGTTAGATGCTGGAATTATCTATCCTATTTTAGATAGTGCATGGGTTAGTCCAATTCACTGCATTCCTAAGAAAGGAGTAACTGTGACTGTGAATGAACATAATGAATTAATATCTACTAGACAAGTCACAGGGTGACGAATATGCATTGATTATAGAAAATTAAATCTTCCCACTAGGAAAGATCATTTTCCACTACTCTTTCTAGATCAAATGCTGAATAGACTAGCTAGACATAAATACTTTTATTTTCTAAATGTATATACTGATTCACAGTCCGTATGGTACATTTGTTGGATAGACCAGCTGATCACCAAATACAAATAACTCCTGAGGATCAAGAGATAAAAAATTTTACTAGTCTGTATGGTACAATTGCTTTTAGAAGAATGGCCTTTGGTTTACGTAATGCCCCTGCTACATTTTAAAGATGTATGATGACATATTTTTGTGATTTAATTGAAAAAGGGATTGATGTATTTATGGATGATTATTCAGTCATTTCACTCATGTTCGGAACATTTATCAAAAGTTATTAAGCGCTGTGAAGAAACAAATTTAGTCCTTAATTGGGAAAAATGTCAGTTTATAGTAGCAGGAGGAATTGTATTAGGACATAAAATATCAGAAAATGGTATGGAACTAGATCCTTCTAAAATTTAAGTGATCTCTAATTTACCTTATCCAACAAAAATGTAAGGGAAATTAGGAGTTTTTTAGGACATGCTGGATTCTACATGCGATATATTAAAGGCTTTTGAAAAATTGCAAAGTCTTTATGCCATTTACTGGAGAAAGGTATAATTTTCAAATTTGATGAAGAGTGCCTAAAAGATTTTGAGTTATTAAAAGAAAAATTAGTCACTGCACCAACTATAGCTTCACCAGATTGGGGAAAAACTTTTGAACTGATGTGTGATGCTAGTGATTATGCTATTGGAACTGTTTTAGGACAAAGATATGAAAAAATTTATAAAGTAATTTACTATGCTAGTAGAACTCTTAAAGAAACTCAAATTAATTATACAACCATAGAAAAAGAGTTATTAACAATAGTATATGCATTTGATAAATTTAGATCATATTAAATTGGGACTCATTGCGTAGTGTAAATGTTGCGCATACAGATCATTTTACTATTAAATATTTAATGAAAAAGAAGGATGCAAAACCAAGACTGATAAGATGGATTCTTCTTTTGAAAGAATTTGACTTTAAAATGGTAGATAGGAAGAGAACTAAAAATCAAATTGCTGATCATTTGTTCAGGCAGTCCAGGCTTAAATTAGAAAAACCGCTCTATTGTGAAAAAGAAGTTAATAAACATTTTCCAAATGAAAAACTGTTCAATATTAATGAGTGGCGTGTTCTGTGGTATACCAACATTGTGAACTTTCTTGTTAGTGATATTATATCCTATGGAATGACATGCCAACAGAAGAGGAAATTTATTTCTAAAGCTAAGACTTATTTTTGGGATAACTCATTTTTATATAAATAAGGAAAGGATCTTATTATTTGAAGATGTGTACCATTAGAAGAAACTTATGAAATTATCCAAAAATTTCATAATTCTGATTTTGGGGGACATTTTGGTGTTGATAAAATAACATATAAAATTTTACAATCTGGATCCTATTTGTCTACTATCTTTAGATATGTTAATGCTTATATTAAAACTTGTGATAGATGTCAACGAGCAGGCATTATTTCTAGAAGAAATGAGATGCCCCTCAATTATATGCTAGAAGTTGAAATATTTAATGTTTGGGATTAGATTTCATTGGACCATTTATACCATCTTTCAGAAATTTATATACACTATTCACAGTGGACTATGTATCCAAATGGATAGAAGCTGTTGTTTTACTTCAATATGATGCTCAAAGTTTTACAAAATTTTTGAAAACAAATATTTTTTGTAGATTTGGGATGCTGAGAGTTATCATAACTGATGGGGGAAGTCAATTCATAAATGACAAAATGGAGAAGTTATTAAAGAAATATCATATAAACCATAGAATTGCCACTACTTATCATCCTCAAACAAGTGGTTTGGCTGATTTATCTAATGGGGAAATTAAAAGAATTATAGAAAAACCTGTAAATTCAACAAAAATGGATTGCTCAGTCAAACTTGACTATGCTTTGTGGGCTTATAGGACTGCATACAAAACTCCTATAGGAATGTCCTCATATAGGCTAATATTTGGGAAAACTTGTCACTTACAGGTTGAACTTGAGCGTAAAGCATATTGGGCGATTAAAGATTTCAATTATAATTTAAAATATGCTGGTGAGAAAAGATTATAGCAATTAAATGAGCTTGAAGAGATAAGGAATGAATCTTATGAGAGTGCTAAGATTTATAAAGAAAAGATGAAGATGTGGCATGATCAAAGGATTCTTACTAAAATTTTCAGTCAGGGCAACAAGTATTGCTATATAATGCAATGTTAAGTTTATTTCCAGCAAATCTAAGTCCATGTGGATGGGCCAAGATGGGCCAATTTGTCGATGGGCCAATTTGTCGTGATAAAAGTTTATCCTTGTGGAGCTGTGGATATTAAAGATCCTAAAACTGAGAAAGAATTTAAAGTGAACGGTCATAGACTGAAACCTTATTTTGTAGGGGATCACCATAAATTTAACAAATGAATGATGTTGGGTTACGTCGGCTGACGATGTTAAACCAAGCGCATTTGGGAGTCAACCCATAGTTATCAGTGTGTTTTGCTTTGAATGTTGTTTGTGTGAGATTAAGAAAATTTAGTGTAGTATTTTTGAGTCTATTTTTGAGTCTTTTGAGTCTATTATGTGTTAGTATTGATTTTATAACTTTATTTAGTGATCTATACATGCTAAAATGTGAATTTAGACGTTATGTTGATTGGTGCAAAATTGAGCATTGGCGCTTAAGCGCCAATATTCGGTGCTTAAGCATCGGAGTTAAGAACCATGTGTGAAATTCAGATTCTAGAATGTTTAACTGCTAATGGGTTGATTAAAACATGCCAAGGCAGTTTTAGGACGTGTCTAGGAGTTACTAGAGGCAGTTAGGCCTATAAATAGAAGGGTTTTGTGAAGGAATTTCACCTTAGATCATTTTTATCCCTAAAAGTCTGAGAGAGAGAGATTTTGAGAAGGTGTCTTCATGGGAGATGGATTTGTAGAAGAAGGAAGAGACCATGAGGAAGAGATTCATTTGTGAAAGTGCACAAGAAATGTATAATGGTTTCTTAGCCGTTAGTATTGAAGGAATATAAAAAAAGATCAACAAAATTGAGACTAACATGGCTTTACTTCAGACAAAGGTAATTGAGATTCAAGCACATCTAGAGCATATTGGATGGCAATTGAAAATACAGTTCAGCCATACTAGTTATATAGAGGAGCGAATAATGAGATGTATCTAAAGCAGAAATGGATTGAAGTAGATAGTATCACAACTCGTCACCACCATTCATTCTATCAGCTTTATATTACGATTGCTCAAGGAGAGACTAATGAAAGATTGGAATTTATCCCAATAAATGAAGAATGGAATTAAGTTCAGTGTTAAAGTTTGTTTATGATTCATTGTTTAATGTGTTAAGTGCTAAATACTATTTTTGAAGTTTATGTTAGTTTGTTAAGTATTTTTATTTAGAAGATTTTCTCGTCCGAGACTATTTGGAGTGAGAATTAAGTGTTAAGAATTAAGTGTTATTGAGAATTAAGTGTTATATGTACTTGTACTAGTTCGTAAATGAATATAAGTGTTTGTTTGTATGAAAATTTAGTATTATTTAGACTCAAATAGAATGAGTTACATTGGAGAATTTTGAGAGAGATGAGAGTTAAGGGAGAAAAAAATAGTCATTTAAGTGTTATGAGACCATTTAGGGGTGGTATACTAAGGCTTATAGTGCAGTTTGCTTAAGTTTAAAAAATATTCAAAATAGTGCATTGGCACTTAAGCACTACATTCTCGCGCTTAATTGCGATGTAACCCGAGAGGCAGGTGCCTAAGCACCACTTATCCGCGCTTAAGCACTGGTTCACAAAAATTGATTTGCGAATGGTTAAAAGTGAAAAATAACCCCAAAAATCACCTTTTTTACTCTCACCGTCACCTTCAACCTCTCGAGTTAGCAATTTAGAAGTCTAGGGAAAGTCATTTTGTGAAGATTTCTTGGTAGAATTGAGAAAAACTTGCTAGATTTGGATTTCTTAAGGTAATTGCTTCACTTGTACGTAAAAATTTTGGATTTTCATCATGTATTTTGAGTACATTTGGAAGAACCCAAAAATCACTATTCATGGTGAAAAATGAGATGGGGAAGAACCCAAAAATCACTATTCATGGTGAAAAATGAGGAAAAATCTATGGAAATTGAATATAAAGTATAGTTTATGCTTAAAAGAGTTAAGTTTAGTAGATTAGATGTAATTTTTGAAGTTAATAAGGAATTTTATAAAATTTGTAGAATAGCACCAAGAATGAAGAGGAGCAAAGGAAAAAGCCCCTTTGATTCGAAAGCTTAAGGTAGGTATAGTGATGCTCTGAAATCTTGAAAACTTATCCAAGAGCAATATTTCAAGAATCCAGGTGGATCCATAGAAGAACTGATCGTTCATCGACAATGGGAATGACTCTGCTGTTTTTCTACTATAGCTTTTATTTCTATAGTTAGGGAGTTTTATGCTAACCTTTCTGAGGTTGAAGATGATTGAGTCATGGTTAGAGCAAAATTGGTACCTTTTTCACAAGAGATAATTAATATGTTTTACTATCTACCACCTGATACTTTGTCTTTTTATGTGAACTAAAGTCCGACTGAGATGGAACAAGATGAAATTATCTCCTATTTGACTGTTGGAAGAGGGCTCTAGAAAATTACAAATGAGAGAGAGTCAACTTTTCAACGTCAAAGTTAAGTGCACCTTCAATGACATGGCACTATTTTATTTCAGCCTGTCTATTACCAACAAATCATCTCAGCGAAGCTACCAGAGAGAGAGCAACATTGAACTATTGTATTTAAGAAGGCAAGCTCATCAATATTGGAGCTTTGATCTATCAGGGTATCATCATTTATGCCACTACCGCTACTACTGCAAGTTTGGGATTTGCTTACTTAATCTTTTCTTCATGTGAGCAGGTTGGAGTGAGATATGATCGCTGGGAGGAAGTACTATTGCCTCTGAAGCCAATTACAAGTGTGAATGTGAAATCATATTTTGAGCATTCTATTTTTGGCTGGACAAGATTTTCACGGAGTTATGGAATTGCAACATCTGCTGCTTCTACATCTAGACCATCTACCTCACGAGCTTCTACATCTAGAGGTGACTCTACGGAAACTCAAAATCAATTATTGTAAAGGATGATGAAAAATATCTATTACACCGCAAATAAGGTACAAAATTTATAAAGCTTTGCAGATCATATTGATGGGTATAATAAAAGGAAAAGTGATTATGTAGAGAAATGTCATTCATTTTTGGAAAACCTCGCCAGAGGTAACCAAGGAGTGCAATTTCCTCCATATCTTAGATAACCTAACTATGAGTCTGCAAATATCTGGAATAATGGTGATTCTAATGATGATGAGGAGGAGTGAGTTATTTTTTTTTATGTTCATAATATGTGATGGACTATGTGGTAAGGACTTGCTACATTTGCATTTGTGTACGTGTGTAGACCTTGTGATGTGTGAGACTTTTATTTTGTTTAATTGTTATAGTGATGTTGAGTTTTGTTAGTATTTTGTTTTAAATTCTAGGGTAGTGATTATTGTTGTGTGTTAATTATTGTGTTTTTTTTAGTTAGGATTGAACTTATTTCTATGTCTTGTGAAAAAGTTGAAAATCTTACTAACTTTAGTTTTAAATTTCAATTTCAAAAAATTGCTACCCTGTATTTTTCTTGTATCTTTTTAGTGTGTTTGTTCTTATGTAGAAACTGCTGCCCTATATTTTTCTTATCAAAGTTAGTATGTTAGTTTGTTTTTATGTTTGCACGCAGTACTTAGAAGTCTATTGAATCTCTACATGTTGAATTGAAATGAAAATGATAGAAAAGTGATCAAAAGTTAATTTTACTCCTTTTAGTTTTATACTTGTATAATTAGGGTATAAAAATTTATATAAGCATGTTATTTCAATTTTCATTCTTCCTTATATATATATATCTGCTCCTAAAATGTTTAATCTTGTTGAAAATTTAAGTTTGGGGGGGGTGAAAAATTTTTTCAAACTTGAATTTTATTTGTTCTCATATGTGATACAAGTAAATTTGATTTGAAAAAACAAATGATCACGTATATGAAGTTATATTAGGGAAGTAAAATTTGATTATAGAAATGAGTAAGAAAATTTAATTAAAATTCCGAGTAATGAAAAAAAACTTTCAGTTAAAAATTTGTAGTGTAGAAAAGGCTAAGTATAGTGTAACTATCTTTAGTAAGAAAAATTATATTTTTGAAAAATTTAGAAATGTAAGTCTTTTATTTTTAATACTTAAATATCAAAACTTTGCTTTAAGAAAGGAGAAGTGGAATTCAAAACCATTAAAGGCCTATCAAGATATAGTAATCCTTGCATGAAAAATAAAAAGAAAAAGAAAAAGAAAAAGAAAATAAAAAAAAGAAGGATAAGCGCCTAATCAAAACTTAGATACACATTTGAACTTTTTAAAGTATAAGGCTTGAGAAACTCTTAAGCTTGGAGATATAATATGGTAAGTAAGATTATTTTTAATAAAAATTTTTAAGTGGAGATAATAAAAGAACTAAATTCTAAATTTGAAAAATCTACATTATTTCTGAATTAGATAAGAACTCATATTTTCATATTTCTTAACATTAAAAATTTCTAAACTTTAAGTTGGTCTCATTTACTAATAATTTTTTTCTAAATTGGACTAGTATATTTCTAAATCTAAATTTTAGTAACTCCTAAAAAAACTCATATACATATCATAATTATTTAGTTTTTAAAGATTGAAGTGTCACTTGAGGACAAGTAACATTTTAAGTTTGGGGAATTTTGATACACCAAAAATATATAATTTTTTTAGACACATTTTTATACCTATTTTTTGAGATATTGCGCTTTAGTGCAAGGTATTTGTGTGTTTTTCTTTAACGTACAAGTAAAAAGGTGAAAAATGCTAAAAGAAGTGAAAAATGATCAAATTTGGAGCAAAAATGTGAAAATTGTGCTAAAGTGTTTTGGTGCCTAAGCGCTAGATCTGGTGCTTATACGCTGGTGAAAAAAAGAAGGCCGCACCTAAGCACCAAGGGCCCCAAGCTTAAGTGCCAGAGGCAGTTATGTGATGATTTACTTCAATTTGCCAAATTTTGAAGGGACATTTGAGGCACCTATTGGAGATTTATAATATGGTTAGAAGACTTGTGAAAGTAGGCATCCTTTGGAAAATATATTGAATTTGGTCAAATTTTGAAGAGTTATCAAGGCACCTGTTGGAGATTTATAAAGAAGGAGGTTGAGACTTTTTGAAGTGTGCTTCAAAGTCCTGGAAAGGGGGATTTCTGAGAAGGTTTAGAGATAGTTTTGGAGAGGTTTTCAGGCACCATAAATTTACTTTATCCTTTTTATTTTTAATTTTATTTAGAGAGTAAGAGTGTTGTAAAAAAGAAGAGATTCAAAGGAACTTCAAGAGTTTTGTGGAGGATTTAAGATAAGTTTTTTTTTCTTTTGTTTTTAAACTACTTTTGGTTTTAATCGAGACTTCTTGTTGGTTTAACAATGATTTCTACTTTCAAACTAAAGTGCGGTTTGTTTTCTTCATGGATTCAGAGTAGTTCTCTTTATCTTTCTCCTTAAAATGATATTTAATTAAAGTGCTGGATGGAGGCTGTGGAGAGTATTGATCTTTAGAGTATTGATCTTTAAATTGCAGAGAGTATTGATCTTTAAATTTGGAAGAAGTTGTGATGATTTAAATCCATGCACTTCATTTACTTCTTGTTTTGGCATATCTAGATGTTAAAATTTGTTATGAGAAGATGTAAGAACCGGGCTGGGATTATGTATTGTCTCAGCTGGTATTGTCTCAGACAACAATTAGAAAGAATCACATGAGGTTGTATGAATGAGAATGTAATTCACATTATTTAGTGCAAAGAAATTAGAAAATAATCTTTGAAGGGTGTAGAGTTAGAGGAATTTAAAGTGACATGTTAAAGCCCCAAACATGGTTTATTTTTCTAGGTTCTAATATATGATGTTAGCCCCAAGGTGCAGGGAATCGAGGGATTTCTAGAGTGAGAGCTAGTATCTTCCTTGCTTACCCGGTCTTCAGAACTATTCAAAATTTAAATTAGCCAATTTCTTTATAACATCTCTAGCAAGGGTAACGAATATTATTGTTCCTATTTGACACAATACAATTTTCATACTTCCACAATAGAATTCCTATACTTATTACTTATTACTGATTCATTACTGATTCATGATGAGGAAAAAAATATTTTCATATTCAGTGCTTTTCTTTACATAAACTCAAGTTATTATTAGAAGTTTTTATTGTTTTGTCAAAATATCCAAAATGCCAAAAAGATTAGAATTTTTACTTACTACAAAAATATCTATAGTTTACGTAATTGTCTTTTTAAAATAGAAAGTTTGTTATTTAATAGTACATATTGATAATTTTCCCTTTAGGTTCGATATTTGGGGCTTAATCAAAAAGTCCTATACTACTTGATAACGATACATATACTTGCGTAGTATCCAAATATATATGTAGATTAAAAAGTTAAATTCATATTTTCTCCAGGATCAAGTTCTTGGTTATGTTGCAAAGTAAGGAAATATAAGTGAAAAGATCATCAAAGACATAGTTAAACTGTTGCATATAAACAGTCGTGATCAGTAGTCAATTTTCAAACTTTGCACTTTACCTTTATTTTTATTGTTTTTATTATAAAATAATTTCCATAATTTACTTTAGAATTTTCAAACGTCCTTGTGGTATCGATATCTAGGAATCCATTAGAGCCCTTTATTACTTGAACAATACATTTAATTGCGTTAATATTAAAAGAGATTTGACAGTTTAAAATGATTTTTTAAAAATAAATTATTTTTATTTTTGTTAGGATTATATTGCATATTTATTATAAATATGTCTGCTTCAAGTTTTTGGTGTCGTTGGGTGGGGTGAACTTCTTAGATATTTTCTTATACAAATCTTGTGTCATGTTTTTTGCTCTATTGTGCGAAGTAACGAATAATATTAGAATTTATTTACTTGCTTTATTCAGTTTATGCATAGTGTAAGATTTAAAAATTTAGTACATTACGACTCTGAGTTAGAAAGAAATGTTGGAAAATTTTAATAATAACAAAAAGAGAAAGATCAATTTAGGAAAATGGCTTGCCATTTAAACAATATTGGAAATGAAAATGAACATCATTAAAGACCTGTAAGAAAATATGCAAATCCTACAATAGATGAAATTCATTTGACTATACAAAAGCCGGTTGTAGTGCCAATTCATTTGAACTTAAACCTAATATTATCCAAATGGTACAAAATAATCAGCTTGGAGGAACACCTACTAAAAATCCTAATTTACACTTTGTTAATTTTTTAGAACTATATGCTACATTTAAATGATGCCGTCAGACTTAGACTTTTTCTTTTTTCATTGAGGGATAAAGCTAAGTTGTGGTTAAACTCATTAACACCTGGATCTTTCAGAACATGGGGAAATTTTTCACAAAAATTCTTATCTAAATATTTACTACATTTAAAAACTGCTAAGCTTAGAAATGATATCACATCTTTTGACATTTTGATGAGGAATCAATTTATGAAGCATGGGAAAGATTTAAAGATCTCCATAGAAAGTATCCACACCATATGTTTCCAGATTGTTTAATAATTCAAAATTTTCGCAATAGGTTGCTTGGATCTCATAGATCAATAATTGACGTTGCTGCTGGTGGATCATTAATGTCAAAACTATTCAATGAATCATATTCATTAATTGAAGAAATGAATACTAATAATTTCAATGACCCTCTGAAAGGGAATATCCAAAAAGAATAGCTAGTATACATGATTCTGATGCTATATCTATTTTATCTGCTGATCTCGATATTTAATATATGTCAGGATTTATGAAGTTGACACCACAACTAGTTGACACCACATTGACACCACAACTTGAAGATTTTAATCCCCAACAACGACGCCAAAAACTTGATCCCGACTTAATGCTTATGCACATTATAGCAATTATTCTGATGGTTTTTTTCACTTATATTTCCTATATTTTGCAACAGAACCAAAAAATTGATTTTGAAGAAAAAAAGAATTTAACTTTTTAATTTACATATACTTCTGCTGAGATACTACGCAAGTATACATAGCGTTATCAAGTAATATAGGACATTTTTATTAAGACATGAATATCAAACCCAAAGAAGATTATGGAATATGCACTTAACTTTTTAGAAAGTTTTTCTACTTCTAAAAAGATAATTACTTCAACTAAAAATGATTTTTACAGGAAATATTTTTGGTATTTTTGATATTTTAACGAAACAGTAGAAAGATAACTAAAGTTACTGTAGAAGAAAAGTATTTAATATGAAAATATATTTCTTCTTATCATGAATCAGTAATAAGTATAGGAATTCTGTTGTGGAAGTATACAGATTGTGTTGTGTCAAATAGGAGCAATAATATTAATAATATTCTTTACCCA
>NW_018165036.1:17568-21947 GCF_001263595.1 Phalaenopsis equestris | reverse complement strand
CGTATCAGAACCTAAAACAATAAACCAAGTTGGGGGCTTTAACCTGTCACTTTAAAGTCCTCTAACTCTACACCCATTAATGAATATTTCCTTATTTATTTGCACTCAATCATATGAACTACATTCTCATTCGTACAACGTCATGTCATTCTTTCCAATTGTTGATAGAGAAAATACCAGCCCGGTCCTTACATGTTCTCACAACAAATTTTAACATCTAGATTTGTCAAATCAAGAAGTAAATGAAGTGCATGGATTTAAATCATCACAACTTCTTCCAACATTAATGATCAATACTCTCCATAACTTCCATCCAAAATTTAATTACTTATCATTTTAGGAGGAAAGATAAAGAAAACTACTCAGAATCCATGGAGAAAACAAAACCACACTTTAGTTTGAAAGAAGAAATCATTGTTAAACCAACAACAAGTCTTGATTAAAACCAAAAAAAGTCTAAAAAAAAATATTACAACTTATCTCAAGTCCTCCACCAAATTTTTGAAATTCTTTTGAATCACTTCTCTTTTACAATCACTCAAAATAAAATAACAAAAAGGATAAAGTAAATAAAAAGTTGTTCCTGAAAATCTCTCCAAACTAACTCCCCAGAAAAGAACTTTCAAAACTTGCCAATATTTTCAAGACTCTTTTCTAAGTCCTCTCTTCTTTCTTTTATAGTTTTTTAAGAGGTGCCTTAGGATCTATACAAAATGTATCTTGATCGATGTATTTGCTCAAGAGACGCATCCTTTCATGATAATTTTCATCCATGGTGGTTACAACCACCTATTAAGCCAAAGTGTGCCTCAAAAAGCTCTTTGAAATTTGTGAAAAACGATTTCACTCGTCTAGTAACTCCCACTGGTGCTTAAGCACAGGGTCTCGGCGCTTAGGCGCGACCTTCTCTATTTAACTGGCGCTTAGGCGCCAAAACTCTTTTGCATAATTTTTCACATTTTTGCTCCAAATTTGATCCTTTTTCACTCCCTTAAGCATTTTTTCCATTTTTACTTGTATCCGCAAGAATAACACAAAAATACCTTTCATTAAAGCTCAATATCTCTAAAATAGGTATAAAAATGTGTCTAAAAACACTATATTTTTTATGTGTATCAAAATCTCCCAAACTTAAAATGTTACTTTTCCTCAAGTGACACTTCAATCTTGAAAATCCAAATATGTATGATATGTATATGAGTTTCTTTAGGAGTTACTAAAATTTATATTTAGAAATATAGTAGTCCAATTTAGAAAAAAAAATTAGTAAATGAGACCAATTTCAAGTTTGAAAATATTTAATGTTAAGAACTATGAAAATATGAGTTTCTATCTAATTCAGAAATATTGTAAGTTCTCTAAATTTAAATTTTAGTTTCCTTATTTTATCCACTTAAAATTTTTTATTAAAAATAATTTTACTTACTATATTATATTTATAAGGTTAAGATTTTATGAAGTCTTATACTTTAAAAAGATCAAATGAAAACCAATTTTTGATTAGACACTAATCCTCAAGCTTCTCCTCCCTAAAATTTCTTTTCTTCTTTTTTTTCTTTTTCTTTTTCTTTTTCTTTTTCAGGCAAGGATTAATATATCTGGATATGCCTTTAATGATTTTAAATTTCACTTCTCCTTTCCTAAAGTAAAGTCTTGATTTAAAACTTTTACTTATAGATATAATAATAGTATTAAAAATTAATTTTAATAAATGAAATTTTAGTATTAAAAATAAAGTATTAAAAATAAAAGTCTAAATTATCTAAATTTTTCAAAAATATAATTTTTCTTACTAAAGATAGTCACTTCTACTAATCATTTTCTACACTAAAAATTTTTAACTTAAAGTTTTTCTTATTTACTTAAAATTTTAACTAAATTTTCTTACTCATTTCTAAAATCAAATTTTACTTCCCTAATATAACTTCATATGTATAATCAATTTTTCTTTTAAAATTCAAATTCATTTGTAGTACATTTGAGAACAAATAAAAATCCAAATTTGAAGATGTTTTTCATCCCCCCACCAAACTTACATTTTTAACAGATTAAACAATTTAGCATTAGATATATATAAGCAGGAATAAAAATTTAAAAATAAGGAATGAAAATTTAAAAATAACATGCTAACAGGAATTTTAACATCCTAATTATACAAGTATAAAACTATAGACAAGAGAAAAATTAATTTTTCTTATCAAATTTTCTTTTCTAATATTGTATTTTAGTTTAACATGTAGACATTCAAATAGACTTCTAAACAGTGGGTATAAAAGCAAACAACACACTGACATGATAAAAGAAAAATGTAGGGCAGCAGTTTCTGAATTTCAAGTTTAAGATCTAGCTAGCAAGATTTTCTACTTTATAACAGATATGAAATTAAGTTAAGTTCTAAACTAACTAAATCACAGTACTAAACACAAAACAATAGCTATTACCCTAAAATTTAAAAATAAAATATTGACTACCATAAATATCATAATAATAAAACATAAAATCCAAAACACAACATAGTCCAAAAAAACACATAGATGCAAATGTAGCAAGCTCGAACCACATATTTGACTACCATAAATATCATAATAATAAAACATAAACATCTATATAGATGCAAATGTAGCAAGCTCAAACCACATAGTTCACATCATATTACAATCATAAAATGAATCTCTCAGCTCTACTCTTCATCCTTAGAATCACAGGTGTACCATTTTTTTGCAGGCACATAATCAGGATATCAGGGATATGGAGGAAATTGCACTCCTGGTTCACCTCTAATCAGGCTCTCCAAAGATGAGTGGAATTTCTCTTCATAATCACACTCCCTTCAATTATAACTATTAGTATGATCTGTAAAACGCTCTAAATTTTGTACCTTATCAGCGGTAAAATTGATATTGTCCATCATGTTTTGCAATAACTCATCCTGAGTCTTGGTATCACTTCTAGATGTAGAAGCACGTGAAGTAGATGGTCGAGATGAAGATGCAGTAGAGGTAGATGCAGTAGTCATCTCTAATCCATAACTTCTGGAAAGTCCTCCTCTCCAACCAAAAATCAAATGCTTAGAATAAGTCTTCACATTCACCTTTGTAATGGGCTTTTGAGGTAACATAGCTTCCTCCCAACTATCATACTTCACTCCAGCCTACTCGCATAATGAAAATATAAAGGAAACAAATCCCATATCTGCAGTAGTAACTGTAGCAACATCAGCTAAACTGATGATAGTGTGATAGATCAAAGCCCCTATGTTGATGGGCTTTCCCTCCAATTGAATACAATAATTCAACGTTGCTCTCTCTGGTCACTTCACTGAGATGATTGGTCAGAAGCAGACGAGTAGAAATGAAGTAGTGACAGGCCTTTGAAGGTGCACATAACTTTGTTGTTGGAAAATTTACTCTCCTCTTATTGGTAATCTTCCAAAGTCCTCTCCCAATAGTCAAATATGAAATAATCTCGTAATCTCGTCAGACATAGGAAAAGAAATGGGGCCCAAAGAAAATAAAAGGGAAGTTTATATAAATAGGACCTAATTTCTATGTAATGGTAAAATAAGTTGATTACCTTTGATGTAAGAGATACCAACTTCCCTCTAACCATAACTTGATCGTCCTCAGCCCTGAGCCCCAGCTTATGGGAGATTTGCATAAAACTCCCTTACAACAGAAATCACCGCGACAGCTGAGAAACAACGAAACAACGGAACTGTTCCCACCGTCGGCGGATTATCAGGTCTTCTACCTCTCCACATGGACTCTTGAAACATCGCTCCTGAATCAATTTTCGTGAATATAGAGCGTCACTATATCGATCCAAATTTACTCAACTGACAAATTTACTCGAATCAAATGGGCTCTTTCCTCTAATCCTTTTCATTATTTGTGTCATTCTACAAATTTGATAAATTCCAAAAACAACATTAAAAATCCAGTTTAAATCACTAAACTAAACTTTGAAAGCACTAACTAAACTTCTAACTAAACTTCCCAAGCAATTTCCATAGATTTTTCTTCACTTTTCACCATGAATAGTAAATTTTCGAAATCTTCCAAATGTGCTTAAAATATATGGTGAAAATCAAAATTTTCTGCATAGAAGTAAAGCTCTTACCTGAAGGAACTTGGATCTAGCAAATCTCACTTGATTCCACCAATAAATCTTCAAATTCCACTTGCCCTAGCCCTCAAAATTGTGACTTTCTGGCCATCAAAATCGTGAACTTCAGTTGGGGAAGATGATAGGAGGTGTTAAAAATGGTATTTTTAGACTTAAAATTCACTTTTAACCGTTCGCTAACTATTTTCGTGAACCGGTGCCTAAGCGCCACTAACCGCTTAAGCGCGGGGAAGTGGCGCTTAGGCGCCCGGCTC
>NW_018165036.1:15372-17510 GCF_001263595.1 Phalaenopsis equestris | reverse complement strand
ATTTTCAAAATTTTTAATTTTAAGTAAAATGCACTATTAGCCTAAGTAAACCACCCCTAAATGGTCTCATAACACTTAAATGACTATTTTTATATCTTATAACTCCCTTCCCTCTCAAAATTTTTCATAATATTTAATTCAATTTGAGGCTAAAAATAACACAAATTTTCACAAAAATAAACTTATATTCATTCAAAAACAAGTACAAACACATTTAACACTTAGCTTTCTCTCCCAATAGTCTTGGATGAGAAAATTTTCCTAAGTACAAAACACTTAACACACATTTTACAATTAAACACATAAGTAACACAAAAACTAAACACAAGACATAAACACTAACACACTTAAAAAACATGACTCCAAACACACAATTCCTAATACTTAACTTAATGCCACTCTTCATTAGAAGAAACAAATTCTTGTCTTTCAGTAGTCTCTCTAGGAATATAGAGTTGATAAAATGGACGGAGGTGACGAGCTCTAATACTATCATCTTCGATCCCCTTTTTCTTACGGAACATTTCCTTATCCGCTTCCTCTACATAACTGGTATGGTTGAATTGCATCCTAAATTGCCATCCAATATGTTCTAGATGAGCGTACAATTCAAGTACCTTAGTTTCTAATACAGATATAGTATTCTCCATCTTGTTGATCTTTTCTGATATTCCTTCAATACTAATGGCTAAGAATCTGTTATACATCTCCTGTGCACTTTGACTAATGAACTTCATCTTCATGGCTTCTTCCTTCTTCTTCAAATCCATCTCACATGAAGACATTTTCTCTAAATCTCTCTCTTTCTTAGACTTTTAGGGCTAAAAATAATTCGGGGTGAAATTCCTTCACAGGCCCCTTCTATTTATCGGCCTAACTCCCCCTTATAACTTCTAGGCATGACTAGAAACTGCCAAGACATGTTTATTCCAACTAAATTGCAGTTACACCTTCTAGAAATCAAAATTTGCATATGTGATTAAACTAACATGCTTAAGCGTCCGATCTGGCGCTTAAGCGCCAGTGCACATTTTTGCTTCAGTCAACTTAACATCCAAATTCTTATTCTAAAATGTCTAAGTCACTAAATAAAGTCTAAAAATCATTACTAGCACATAATAAACTCAAAAATACTATCCAAAATTTCTTAATCAGACTCAAGACATCAATCAATGCAAAAACACACTAATAACTATGGGTTGCCTCCCACAAAGTGCTTGGTTTTACGTCATCAGCCCGAAGTAACCAGTGCTCATTCTGGTTGACCCAACATCATGCCATCATTATATTTATGCTGATCCCCTATATAATTAGGTTTCATTCTATGTCCATTCACTTTAAAAATTTTCTCAGAATTAGGATCTTTAATATCCACAGCTCCGTAAGGATAAACTTTTATCACAACAAATGGGCCCATCCACCTGAACTTAAGTTTGCCTAGAAATAATCTTAACCTTGCATTATATAGCAAAACTTGTTGCCCTGGCTGAAAATTTTTAGTAAGAATCTTTCGATCATGCCACATTTTCATCTTTTCTTTATAAATCTTCGCACTCTCATAAGACTCATTCCTTATCTCTCCAAGCTCATTCAATTTCGATAACCTTTTCTCACCAGCATTTTTCAAATTATAATTGAACTCATAGCCCAATATGCTTTATGCTCAAGTTCAACTGGTAAGTGACAAGCTTTCCCAAATATTAGCCTATATAGAGACATTCCTATAGGAGTTCTATATGCAGTCCTATAAGCCCACAAAGCATAGACAAGTTTGACTAACCAATCCATTTTTGTTGGATTCACAGATTTTTCCATATTCTTTTAATTTTCTGATTGGATAATTCCGCCAAACCCCTTGTTTGAGGATGATAAGAAGTAGAAATCCTATGATTTATATGATATTTCCTTAATAACTTCTCCATAATGACATTTCTGAAATGACTTCCTCCATTAGTAATGATAACTCTCGGCATCCCAAATCTAGTAAATATATTCATTTTCAAAAATTTTGCAACACTTTAAGCATCCACTTTGAGCATCACATCGATTTTGAGCATCACATCGAGGTAAAGAAACAACTACTATCCATTTGGATACATAGTCCACTGTTAGCAGTATATATAAATTTCTGAAAGATG
>NW_018165036.1:0-15043 GCF_001263595.1 Phalaenopsis equestris | reverse complement strand
AAAAATAAGTCTTAGCTTCAGAAATAAATTTTCTCATTTGTTGGTATGTCATTCCATAGGGTTTAAGATCACTAACAATATAATTCACAATGTCGGCATACCACGGAACACACCACTCATTTACAGAGAACAATTTTTCATTTGGAAAATGTTCATTAATTTTTTTTTTCAAAATAGAGTTATTTTTCTAATTCAAGCCTGAACAAATTTTTAGCAATTTGATTTCCAATTCCCTTTCGATCTACTATTTCAAAATCAAACTCTTGTAAAAGAAGAATCCATCTTATAAGTCTGGGTTTAGTATTCTTCTTTTTCATTAAGTACATAATAGCTGAATGATTTGTATGCACTATACAATGAGTTCCAATCAAATATGATCTAAATTTATCAAAAGCATATATTATTGCTAATAACTCTTTTTTAGTTGTTTTATAATTAATTTGACTTTCATTAACAGTTTTACTAGCATAATAAATAACTTTGAAAATTTTATCATATCTTTGTCCTAAAATAGCTCTAATAGCATAATCCACTTGCATCACACATAAGTTCAATCACACATAAGTTCAAAAGTTTTTTCCTAATTTGGTGAAACTATAATTGGAGCAATGATTATTTTTTTTTAATAATTTAAAAGCTTTTAGGCATTCCTCATCAAAATTAAAAATTACATCTTTCTCCAGTAAATGGCATAAAGGCTTAGCAATCTTAGAAAAGTCCTTAATATATCACCTGTAGAATCTAACATGTCATAAAAAAACTCTAAATTTGCCTTACATTTGTTGGATAAGATAAATTAGCGATCAATTAAATTTTAGCAATATCTACTTCTATACCATTTTTTTATATTTCATGACCTAATCAAAATCCTCCTGCTACCATAAATTGGCTTTTTTCCAAGTTAAGGACTAAATTTGTTTCTTCACAGTGCTTAATAACTTTAGATAAATGTTCTAACTTAAACATGAGACAAATGAAGTTCCAAATACTGAAAAATCATCCATAAAGCCTTCAATCCCTTTTTCAATTAAATCACAAAAAATTGCCATCATACATCTTTGAAATGTTGTAGGGGCATTACATAAACCAAAGGACATTCTTCTAAAAGTAAAGGTACCATAAGGACGGGTATATTTTGTTTTCTCTTGATCCGTAGGAGATATTTGGATTTGGTGATAACCGGTATATCCATCCAAAAAATAAAAGTATTTGTGCCCAGGTATATTTGTGCTGTGCCCAGGTAGTCTATCCAACATTTGATCTAGAAAGGGTAATGGAAAATGATCTTTCCTATTGGCAAGGTTTAATTTTCTATAATCAATGCATATTCACCACCATGTTACTTGTCTAGTAGGTAATAACTCATTATGCTCATTCACAGTTACAGTTACCCCTCCTTTCTTAGGAACTATAACTATCTGAAATAGGGTAGATAATTTCAGCATCTAACCACTTTAAAATTTCTCTCTTAACAACTTTTTTTATAACAAGATTTAATCTCCTTTGTGGATCAGTCCTGGGTTTGCAATTTTCTTCCAGATTAATTTAATGCATACAATGTGAAGGACTAATTCCTTTAATATCAGCAATTGTCCATCTGAAGGCTTTCTTAAAATTTTTTTTCTTAAAAATCAGCTTTTCCTCTTCTTCCTTTGTTAAATTTGAGGAAATTAGCTTTTCTTCTTCTTCCTTTGTTAACTTTGATATAACAGGTAAAGGTAAAGTAGAGGAATATCCTAAAAAGACATATTTTAAATGTTCAGGAAGTAATTTCAACTCAAGTTCTGGAGGTTTTTCAATAGATGGACAAAATGATTAATATTTGTCTATCGTGTTATTTGTCTGACGTGTTAAAAATTTCAAAAATTTCTTGAACATAACTTAAATCTTCCTTAAAAATGTTTACACATTGATCTAATTCCTCTTCTTGCTCGTGTTCCAAATCTTTTTCTTCAGATTTTTCTTCGTAAGTGGTCTTGAAATGACATTCGCTCAGATACCTTATAACATCCATTCTCTAGCATTCATCATCATTACCTTTTTCAGGGTATTTCATTGATTTTGAAATGTTAAAAATAACAGTTTGATCATTGACGATCATTGTTAATTCCTCTTTCTAAACATCTATGATTGCTCTTCTTGTGGCTAGGAAAGGTCTCCCCAAAATGATAGATATCTCTTTATCTTCCTCCATATCTAGCACAACGAAATCAACATGAAAGATAAATTAATCCACTTTCATTAGAACATCTTCTATAACTCGTTTAGTATATGTTATTAAACGATCTGCTAACTGTAGAGTTACAGTAGTAGCGATTATCTATCCTAATCCCAATTTTTAAAATAGTGATAATGGCATAAGGTTAACGCTTGCACCTAAATCACATAATGCTTTCCCATAAAATATGTCTCCTATTGCACATGGAATGGTAAAGCTACCAGGATCTTTAAGCTTTTTAGGAAGTTTCTTCTGAATTATAGCACTGCACTCCTCACTAAGTGCAACAGTGTCATTTTCATTTTTCTTCATTTTTCTGTTAATAATATCCTTCATAAACTTTACATAGCTTGACATTTGTTCTAAGGCTTCAGCAAATGGAATATTAATTGTAAGCTTCATAAATATTTCCAGAAATTTTGAAAATTGCTTACTAACTCATGTTATCAAAGTATCTGAGGAAATGGAGGTGGTGGTTTTTCTAAATCAATTTTTGGTGGAGAAATAGGTCTTTAAGAATCTTTCGGATCGTGCTCTTTTGACTATTCAATTTCTTCTCTCTCTACTTCAATCTCTTTTTGAGCCCTACCTTCCAACTCACCTTCCAACTCTCTTCCTCTTCCGCTTCTAAGTTGTACGCCTTTAACTTGCTCTTTATTCATGTCTTTTGGATTTGATTTAGAACTACTAAGAAGTGTTCCTTGGGATCTATTACTTAATAAACTTCTGGTTTGCCCATGTTGATTCTCAATATTTCTAATTGTAGCTCCTTGACTTTGTAACTGATTACCCATTTGTAACACCACTTCTTCTATAGACGACTTCTTATCCTTAAATTGTTTATCACTGTTGATTTCTGGAGGATAAGTAGACTTATAATTATTATTCCCTTAGTTGTTCCAGTTTCCTAATGGGTTTCCTTGGTTGTTACTCCATTGCTGATTATTATCACCCAAATCATTATTCTAATTAAAGTTGGGATGGTTCTTCCACCTTGGGTTATAATAATTGGAATATGGGTTATTTTGCTTATTATTTATGGCATTCAAAGTTTCTAATGATATTTGAGAATCTACCATTTGGCCAAATGAATTCTCTTCAATCATAGAAATTGGTTGAGAAAAATTCATTCCAAATTGGTCTAACTTTCTTGAAATTGCAGCAGCTTGATTTACTAACATAGTAAATGCATCAGATTCATGAATTTTTGCTACTTTCTTTTGACTCACCCTCTCATAAGGCCATTGATAATTATTGGTACTCTTCAATTAAAGCATAAGCGTCATGAAATAGTTTTGACATCAATGAACCACCAACAGCGGCATCAATAATAGATCTAAGAGAACCAATTAATCAATTATAAAAGGTTTGAATTATTAACCAATCTGGTATAGCTTGGTGCGGGTACTTTCTTAAGAGTTCTTTAAATCATTCACATGTTTCATAAATAGGTTCCCCTTCAAACAGATTAAAAAATGTAATATCATTTCTAAGCTTTGCATTTTTTATGGTGGAAAATATTTAACAAGGAATTTTTGTGCTAAATTACCACAAGTTCTGATAGATCCAGGTACTAACAAATTTAACCACATCTTAGTTTTATCCTTAGGTGAGAAAGGAAATAACCTAAGTCTTATGGCATCATCTGAAACACCATTGTATTTAAATGTAGCACACAATTCTAGAAAATTGATAAGATGTAAATTTTGATCTTTAGTTGGTGATCACCCAAACTGATTATTTGATATCATTTGGATAATAACAGGTTTAAGCTCAAATGAATTAGCCACTACAGTAGCTTTTTGAATACTACAATGAAGTTCATCTATAATAGGGTTGACATAATCTCTTAAAGGTTTAAACTCCTAATGAATTTCAGCATTTGAATATTTTGGTTTGCCAATTCTGTAATTTTATTGAATTTTTCAAGATTTTTAATTTTTTTACAAGATTTTTAATTTTTTTATGTATTTTTTTTAGATTTTTCAAGATTTTTTATTTTTTTAACAGCTCTTTCTAATTCAGAATCATAGGACACTAGTCCTTTAGAACCTAAACTACGCATGCATTACTACAAAATAAAATAAAATCACACAAACAAAAAGTTAGATAAAAACATTACTATGATATTCATATAATAAATCTAAAAGTTTAAATAAGGCTTTCTAAAAATAGAAATTTGTTTTTCTAAAAGTTCTTTCAAATTTTACTAAAATTTTCTTTTTCTCCCCAGCAACGGCAGCAAAAACTTGATCCCTTTTTCTTTTATATGCCAAAAACTTGATCCCGCGTGTTGATCCCGAAACTATTTATATGCAACAATATAACAATAATTCTAATTATATTTTTCACTTATATTCCTTATTTTGCAACAAAATCCAAAAACTTGATTCTGAAGAAAAATAAGAATTTAACTTTTTAATTTATATATATTTATATTGGGATACTACGCAAGTATACGTATCATTATTAAGTAATGTAGGACTTTTTGATTAAGACCTGAATATTGAACCGACAGGGAAGATTATGCAATACACACTTTTTAGAAAGTTTTTTTTATTTTAAAAATATAATTACATAAACTAAAAATGATTTTTGTAGGAATTTAAAATTAAAATATTTTTAGTATTTTTGATATTTTATCGAAACCTTAAAAAGATAACTAAAGTTGTATAGAAGAAAAGTATTTAATATGAAAATTTCTTTCTTCTTATAATGAATCAGTAATAAGTATAGAAATTCTGTTGTGGAAGTATGCAAATTGTTTTGTGCCAAATAGAAGCAATAATATTCTTTACCCATACTAGAGATGCTAAAAAGAACATTGGCTAATTTAAAGTTTGAATAGTTCTGAAGACTCACTAGGCAGAGAAGATACTAGCACTCACTCTAGAGTTCCCTCGATTCCCTCCACCTGGGGGCTAACATTCTCGTATCAGAACCTAAAACAATAAACCAAGTTGGGGGCTTTAACCTGTCACTTTAAAGTCCTCTAAATCTACACCCATCAATGAATATTTCTTTATTTTTTTGCACTCAATCATATGAACTACATTCTCATTCATACAATGTCATGTGATTCTTTCCAATTGTTGATTAAGAAAATTCCAACCCGGTTCTTACATGTTCTCACAACAAATTTTAACATCTAGATTTGTCAAATCAAGAAGTAAATGAAGTACATGGATTTAAATAATCACAACTTCTTCCAACATTAAAGATCAATACTCTCCACAACTTCCATCCAAATCTTAATTACTTATCATTTTAAAAAGAAAGATAAAGAAAACCACTCAAAATCCATGGAGAAAACAAAACCACACTATAGTTTAAAAAAAGAAATCATTGTCAAACCAATAACAAGCCTCCATTAAAGCCAAAAGTAGTCTAAAACCAAAAGATAAAAAACTTATCTCAAGTCCTCCACCAAATCCTTGAAGTTCCTTTCAATATAAAGTTCCTTTGAATATCTTCTCTTTTACAATAACTCAAAACAAAATAACAAAAAGGATAAAGTAAATAAAAAGTTGTTCCTGAAAAAATCTCTGAACTAACTCCCCAGAAAAGAACTTTCAAAACTTGCCAATATTTTTAGGACTCTTTTCTGAGTCCTCTCTTCTTTCTGTTATAGTTTCCCAAGAGGTGTCTTGGGATCTCTTCAAAATGTGTCTTGATTCGATGTATTTGCCTAAGAGACGCTTCCTTTCATAATAATTTTTGTCCATGGTGGTTTCAACCACTTATTAAGCTATTGGGTGCCTAAAAAACCTCTTCGAAATTTATGAAAACTTATTTTACTCATCTAGTAACTACCACTGGCGCTTAAGCCTGAGGTCTCGGTGCTTAGGCTAGTCTTTCTCTGTTTAACTGGTGCTTAAGCGCCGGATCTGGCGCTTAGGCACCAAAACTCTTTTGCACAATTTTTCACCTTTTTGCTCCAAATTTGATCTTTTTTCACTCCCTTAAGTATTTTTTCCATTTTTACTTGTATCTACAAGAAAAACACAAACATAGCTTTTATTAAATGGCAATATCTCAAAAATTGGTATAAAAATGTGTCTAGAAATACTATATATTTTAGGTGTATCAGCTGCCCAAATAACTGCTATATCAAAGAAGATACATATATATGGAATGAATTATTCTCAGACAGTACCTATGCTTGAGGAGAACTCATTAGGACAAATGATAGAATCTCAATCTTCTTATGAGACTTTAAATGCAATAAACAATCGTTCTAAAAATCCTTATGCCAATTATTATAATATTTGTTGGAAGAATCATCCAAATTTTAGTTGGAGTAACAATAATTCTAATGCTACAAATCTGCAATGGGGAAACAACACTGTGAACCCATTGGGAATCTCCAACAATTAAGGGCACCAAGCTTATAAACCTTATTAACACTCGAGTTTTAATAATTTGCAGAGTAAGAAGAAGAAATAATCAATAGAAGAATTGATATTGCGAATGGGTAGTCAATTTTAAAGTCAAGGAGCTGCTATCAGTAACATGAAAAATCAATTGGGATGTATTGCTAGTGCACTTAGCAATAGATCTCCAGGAATATAGTCTTGTAATGTTGAAGTAAATCCTAAAGATCAAAATAAAAAGAAAATTAAAGTTATTCAACTGGGAAGTGGAAAAGAATTAGAAGATAGAGTTCAATAAGAAGTTGAAGTTGAAAAAGATGAGGTGGAAAATGAAAAATCTGGTGAAGATTTTCATTTTGAGTTAGAAAATCCCATTAAGCCAATGAAAATCACTATAGAAAGAGCACCACATCCATTTCCTCAAAGATTGAAGCAGAAACAAAGAGATAATCAACTTTTTTAGAGATAACCAATTTTTGAAATTTTTGGAAATTTCGAGGAAATTAACGATAAACATTCCATTTGTTAAGATTGTGGAACAAATGTCAAGTTATGTGAAGTTCATGAAGGACATACTTAATTAGAGAAGGAAGTTTGTAGATAATGAGACTGTTGCACTCAGCTAGGAGTATAGAGCTATAATTCAAAAAAAGCTTCCTGAAAAACTTAAAAGATCCTGGAAGGTTTAAAATTCCTTAGCTATTGGCGAATGATTTTATGGAAAAGCTTTTTGTGATTTAGGAGTCATTATTAATATTATGCCATTATTAATTTTCAGAAGGTTGGGCATAGGAGATATTTCACTTACAACTGTAACTTTGCAGTTAGCTGATCGTTTGATTACCTATCCTAAGGGAGTTATAGAAGATGTTTTGGTAAAAGTCAAAAAATTTATCTTTTCTATGGACTTCATTGTATTAGGTTGGCAGGAAGACCATTCTTAGCCACTATAAGGGTTTTAATAGATGTGCAGAAAGGAGAACTATCTATGAGAGTTAGTGATCAAGATGTTACATTTAATATTGCAAAATCAATGAGATACCCTGCAAAAGAGAAAGAGATTAATGAATATTTAAGCCATGAATATTTTAAGAAAACATTTGAAAGAGAATTAAAAACGAATATATGGAATATTGAGACGAAGATAAAATTCAAGATGAATCTATGGAAGTGAGTAAAGAGGATATGGATTATGTTCAGGAAAGATTTGAAATGTTAAATCCTACAAAAAGTGACAAGAATTTGATTTTGTTTAGTGAGAAACCCATTGAACTAGAACTGAAAACGCTTCATACATATTTGAAGTATGTATTTTTAGGATAATTATCTACATTACTTATTATAATATTCTCAAAATTAACTTATATGCATGAACAACAGTGGTTGGAAATTTTGAAAAGATATAAGAAAGCCTTTGGATGGACATTAGCTGATATTAAAGGAATCAGTCCTTCAATTTGTATACATAGCTGATCTTCAATGGAGATTAATTCCTATGATGAAAAAAGTAGAAAATAAAGAAATTTTAAAATGGTTAGATGCTGGAATAATATATCATATTTTAGACAGTGCTTGGGTTAATCCAATTCACTGTGTTCTAAAGAAAGGAGTGTGACTGTAGTGACAAATGAGCATAATCAATTGATATCAACAAGACATGTCACTGGTTGGCGAATCTGCATAGATTATAGAAAATTAAATTCTACCACCAGAAAGGATCATTTTCCTTTACCACCTTTTTGTACCAGATGTTGGATATATTAGCTAAGCATAAATAGTTTTTATTTTTTTGATGGATATAACGGTTATCATCACATACTTATTGCTTCAAAGGATCAAGAGAAAACAACATTTACAAGTCCTTACGTAACTTTTGCTTTTCAACAAATGCCTTTTAGATTATGTAATGCACCTGCAACATTTCAAAGAACATTTCAAAGATGTATGATATCATATCAATTTTTTGTGATTTGATTGAAAAAGAGATTGAAGTCTTTATGGGAAATTTTTCTATATTTGGAATTTCACTCAAAATATGTCTATATCATTTAGGAAAAGTTCTGGAATGTTGTGAAAAGACTAATCTGATATTAAACTGGAAAAATGCCAATTTTCAGTTGCAGGAGGAATTGTACTTGAACATAAAACTTCAAAAAAAAGGCAAGGAAGTAGATCATGCAAATATATATGTTGTATCGAACCTACCTCTTCTACCGTAGTAAGAGGAGTTAAGAGCTTTTTAGGACATGTTGGCTTTTGTAGGAGATATATTAATGATTTTTAAAAAATTACTAAACCTTTATGCTAACTTCTAGAGAAAGATACAAAATTTGACTTTAACCAAGATTGCCTTAAAGCCTTTGAAATTTTAAAGGAAAATTTGATCACTGCTCCTATAATTGTTTCACATAATTGGGAGAAACCTTTTGAATTAATGTGTGATGCTAGTGATCATGCAATTGGAGTTATTTTAGGGCAGATATGATAATTTTTAAAGTTATATACTATGCTAGTAAGTCTCTAAATGATGCTCAAATTAATTACACCACCACTGAAAGAGAGTTATTAGCTATTGTTTATGCTTTTGATAAGTTTAGATCATATTTGATTGGAGCTAAATTTGTTGTGCATACTAACCATTCAGATATTAAATAATTGATGCAAAAGAAGGAGCTAAACCAAGATTAATTACATGGGTACTTCTGATGTAAAAGTTTGTTTTTGTTGTAGTCGATAGGAAAGGATTGATAATCAAATTGTTGATCATCTATTGAAGCTAGAAAAAGTAGAAATATTCGATATGGAAAAAGAGATTAATGAAACTTTTCAAGATGAACAATTTTATGTTGTAAAAGGATGTGAAATACCTTTGTATGCTCATATTGTAAATTATATTTTTAGTGGAATTTTACCATATGGATTAGTACATTTTACCCTACGTATTAGATAGCCAACAAAGAAATTCATTCATGATGCAAAATTGTATTTTTGGGGTGATTCTTATTTATATAAGCAATGTAATGATTTAATGATGAGACGATGTGAGCCTCATAAAGAAATTCAAGAGATTACTAAAAAAATGCAATGATTTTGAATTTGAAGGACATTCTGGTGTTGGTAATGATTAGACTATTCATAAAATTTTACAATCTGGATTTTATTAGCATACTCTATTTAGAGATTTTAATATATGTGTCAAAACATATGATCGGTGTCAGAGAGTAGGTAATATTTCAAGAAGAAATGAAATGCCTCTAAATGTTAAATTATAAATTGAAATTTTTGATGCATGGGGATTGGATTTTACGAGATTTTATGAGACTTTATGAGACTATTTATACCCTCATTTGGAAATAGATACATATTGATTGCAATGGATTACGTTTCAAAATGGATTGAAGCAATCACCTTACCTCCATGTGATGCTCAGAGTGCTTCAAAATTTTTAATTAAAATATTTTTATAAGATATGAAATGTCGAGAGTAATCATTACTGATGGAGGATCTTATTTTAGAAATGCAACAGTTGCAAGATTGATGAAAAAATATAATATAATACATAAAGCTGCAACTGCTTATCATCCCCAGAATAGTGGTTTACCAGAAGTATCTAATCATGAAATTAAGAGAAGTTTAAAAAAGAGTGTAAATCCTAATAAAATGGATTGGTCTGCTAGATTAGATACTACATTATGGGAATATAGGACAACCTATAAGACACTTATAAGAATGTCCCCGTACAAATTAATTTTTGGGAAAACTTGTCACTTGCGAGTTGAATTGGAGCATAAAACTTATTGGGCTATAAGAGAAGTTAATTTCAATTTGAAACACACTGGTGATAAAAGATTATTACAATTGAATGAGCTTGAGGAAATTAGGAATGAAACTTACGATAATACGAGGATTTACAAGGAAAAGATGAAAGAATGGCATGGTCGGAAGATAATAAAAAAAGAATTTAAACGTGGACAGGAAATTTTATTATATAATACAAGATTGAAATTTTTTCTTGGAAAATTGAAATCTAGGTGGAAAGGGTCATTCAAAGTTATAAAAGTCTATCCCTATTGGGCAGTTAATATTGAAGACTCCAAGACTGGAAGAATATTTAAAGTGAATCAGCACAGATTTAACTCATATTTTGATGGTCAAAAACCAGCTTTTAAAGAGATAGTAATGTTGGTTCATCCAGAATAAGACTGGGAATGCGGGGAAGACGACATTAAACTGAGCGCTTTGTGGGAGGCAACCCATTTGTCTCGTTTTTTAGTTTATCTTTGAGTTTGTTTTGTTTAAGATATTTCATGTATATTTATGTTTAGGTCTTTATGTAGTCCATGTATTTGATAAGATATTTAGAAAATTTTTATTTCCTTAATTTTATCGAAAAATTGAGTATTTATTGGATCAAAATCGAAATAGCAAAAATTATGGAATTGGCGCATGATGCCCTAGATTGGCGCATGATGCACCACTTTCCAGAGAGCTGGCGTATGATGCGCCAGATCGATGCATGATGCGTCGCGGTTTCAAAAATGTTAAAACGTGTCAAATGACAGTTTTTGGTGGTTTCTTCTCCATATAACTCTTAAAAATTGACTCCAAACCATATTTTAGGGGGGAAAATGAGGGAAGTGTCACAACTTTTCAACTCCTATGGCTTCCCACTCTAGAAACTCTGCTAGATTTGGAATTTTCAAACGGAGAAAGTTTGTCAATTTCGATGCACTAAAGTTACATGATCGAGTTCTATTGAAGAAGAGGCTTTTCAAAGAAAGGGGAAAAGAAAGGGGATTTGTGAATTAGGGGATTTGTGAATTAAGGATTCAACACACCGAATACTCGAGTAGAAGAGACTATTGTGCAGAGGCATTAGGAAGTACTTTGCTACACTACTATCGCTGTTGTTATTCCTATAGTAAAAGAATTTTATGCATATCTTCATGGGATCAACCAAGGAATGATTTATGCGCGAGGTAGGTTTGTGCAATTCACTCCTTCAAAAATAAATGAGATGTTCATGATTGAAAAAGTGCATATCTGCCATTTTACTAAAATTACCCCTACAAGAGAGAAAATGAATGAACTCTACCGCTACATTACGGATTAATATGCTAAATGGGAGACCAGAGGTGATGGAAATGCAAGTTTTCCTTCATCATTACCAGAGATGATGGAAATGCGAGGTGATGGAAATGCAAGTTTTCCTTCATCATTTTTAAATCCAGTTTCAAAAACCTGACACTTCTTCATCTCACCGAAATTATTGCCTACCATGAAAATTAGTAAAGTCACTAAGGAGAGTGTCATTTTGAACTATTGTATTCAAACCAGAAAACCTATTGATGTTGGAGCTATCAATGTGAAATCAGTTTTGGGTTTTATTGTGAATGGATCAGTGGTACAAAAAAATAATATACTGTTTTAAGTACCCTTTTTATGTCTATTTTTGGTAATATTGCAATTTAAAGAAAGGTATTTTTGTGTTTTTTATTGTAGGTATATCATTTTTAGGCATTGGAGAAAAAAATTGTAAAAGGAGCAAAATTTGGAGCAAAAATACCCAATTTTGGGGTTTGATGCATGATGCACCAAAATCCAGAGTGCTGGCGCATGATGCACCATGCGTGACATTTTCAAATTAAGGTGGTTCAAGACAAATTTTTTGCAAATTTTCAAAGGGAAACTTGTTCTAAGCACCCCATGGAGTGATTCAATGCATTTAAACAATATGGAAGGTTCCGATTTGAAGGGATTTGACTTTTGGATCAAGGAGGCACATCTTTTAAAATTTAAAGTTTTGATATTTGAATTTTTCAAGGAAATTAAAACTCTTTAGAGAGGAAGTAGCCCAAAAGGAGTGGGGACTTCTAGAGTGTGACAAGAGGGAGAGAGATAATTGGCTTAAGTTAGAGAGAGAGGGAGAATTGGCGTGAGTTAGAGAGAGAAGAGGAGATTTTCTTCTAAGGTTGTAAGAGGAGAGGGAAGGTGAGAGATTTCTTCTCCATTACATTTCTAAGAGAGATTTGGGAGTGATTGTAAATAGGGAAAGGCTTGGAGAGAACTTCTAGGAATTTGCTTGGGAAGGATTGTGAGTTAAGTTGTGTTTTTTATTTTTTTTTGTTTGTAAACTTATTTTTATATATGAAATTCGTGTTTTATTGTATCCTTCTCAAGAATTCTGGGTAGTCATCTTTATTCCTCTCCCTAATTTGATGAAATGGTTTTGTGAAGAATTGATTTTGTTTTCTATGTTTTTAAATATCAATAATTTGCGTTAATTTCAAACTCCGACCTTCATTTACTTTTCAATCAGGCCAATTAAATTGTTAAAATGTGTTGAGAAATATATGTTCTGAATAGGAGATATGAGTTCTAAAATAAAGGGAGAACCACATTTGATTTTAACGGAGAGTATTTCATCCATGAGACTGGGTGCAAATAAATTGGGAAATATACTTCGTTCGATGTAGAATTGGAAGATTTAAGGTGACATATTAGAATTCCCAATTTGGTTCAGTTGATGGGAAACTAATGCAAGCATGTTAGCCCTAAGGTGAGAGAGTAGTGGGAGCTCTGGAGTGATAGCCAGTATCTTTCTATCCTAACCACAAAATTAGGGACCAACCTCTAGATTAGTCAATATTTTTTATAGCGCTCGAGAGATGGTAAAGAATAGGATTGCTCCTATTTGGCACAAAACAATTTTTAAATATATTTTCAAATGATTTCATTTTCTTCACAAGCCATATTTTTATTGCAAAGGGGAAGGATGTTTTTTAATACTTGAACTTTTTGTCAAAAAAAACCTTTATTTTATTTTAGCAATTCACTTTTGAAAGCTTAACATCTAGTTTAATTTACTTGTTATAATCGTGCATCTGCATATTTAGTAGCATTCCATTTAAGTAGTTTAACTTCAAACTTAGTAATTTACTTTATTTTTATTTTTAGTTTATAATAGAATAAAAATAGCTAGCTTATATATATTTCCAGCTTCCCTGTGGGATCAATATCTAGGACTCCATTAGAGCCCTGTATTAATTGAATGATATATATACTTGCATTATATGTAAAAGGGAATTGGGACTTCAAATGAGGTTTTAAAGATAAATTGTTTTCATTAAAGTTACATTATTATTTGGGTTACATTCCCTCATTATTATTAATTTAATATAAATTTTCTTAATTTTTGCATCATGTTTTTGGAGCCGTTGTCGGGGATGTAACATAAAATATTAGCTATTTTATTTAAAATAAAAGAAGTATTTATAGTTTAGTTTGAACATTTTCTTTTTTAAGTGTATTGGTTATATTTAATTACTTGTTTTATTTTGTTTATGCATAGTATAAGATTTGAAACTTAGTACCTTACGATTCTAAATTAGAAAGAGTTGTTAGAAAAATTCGAAAACAAAAAAAAGAGAAAAATCATTCTAGTAAAATGTCTTGCAACTCAAGTAATGCTGGAAATGAGAATAAACATCATCAGAGACCTATAAGTGATTATGCTAATCCTACAACAGATGAAATTCAATTGAATATACAAAACCATGATGTTGGTGCCAACTCATTTGAGCTTAAACATGTTATTATCCAAATGGTACAAAACAAAATGGTACAAAACAATCAGTAAAACAATCAGTTTGGAGAAACACCAAATGGAGATCCAAATTTACACCTTGCTAGTTTTCTAGAATTGTGTACTACATTTAAATATGATGGAGTGTCGATTGATGATGTCAAACTTAGACTTTTTTTTTCACTGAGGGATGAAGCTAAGATGTGGTTAAACTCATTAGCACTCAAATCTACAGAACTTGGGGAGACTCATCGCAAAAAATTTTCTCTAAATACTTCCCACCTTCTAAAACTGCTAAGCTTACGAATGATATTACATCTTTTTGTTAGTTTGAAGGGGAATCAATTTATGAAGCCTGGGAAAGATTTAAAGATCTCCTTAGGAAGTGTCCACACCATGCGTTGCCAGATTGGTTAATAATTCAAACTTTTTATAATGAATTGGTTGGATCCCTTAGATCTATATTTAATGTTGCTGCTGGTGGATCATTAATTTAAAAACCATTCGACGAAGCATATTCATTAATTAAAGAGATGGCTACTAATAATTTTTAGTGGTCCTAAAAAAAGGTAAATCTAAAAAGAGTAGCTAGTATTCATGATTTTGATGCAATATCTACATTAGCTGCTCAAATAGCTGCTATATCAAATAAGATAGATCAATATGAAATGATTTTTTCTCAAACAACACCTGTTCTTGAGGAGAACTCATTTAGACAAATGATAGAATCTCAATATTCTTATGCGACTTTAAATGCAATAAACAATCGTTCTAATAATCCGTATGTCAATTATATTATAATCTGGGATGGAAGATCATCCAAAATTAAGTTGGAGTAACAATAGTGTCGGCACTATTTTTGGTATG
>NW_018165035.1:586660-611186 GCF_001263595.1 Phalaenopsis equestris | reverse complement strand
TCTAGACCTCAACCAAAAGTGAGGTCAACATGGCGGCATAAAGAAGCTTGGTTAGAAATGTCTTTATTTCCATAAATCCAATAGCTAACCCATCAAAGCTTATTTCCCTAACATTTACATCTCTCTACAAGGTATATCCGTGTACCATATATATTAAAGTCATTAACCTACTTGATTCTACCATTATCTTTTCCAAGAGTTATAATTTAAAACATGTTTTAACAATTCACTTGATCAGAATGAAAAGTAAATTAAGAGTTCAAGGTTAATGATCACCATACAAATTAATTAAATTACTTAAAATTTCTCATTCCTTTCATCCAACTTAATCATCACACGGAAGAGTAAAAACCCTACTCAAGAAGCATGATGAAAACACCAAGCAGATTCATTGAATCAAAGAACAATCCGCTATCAAATTTTTACAACTGAAAGACAACAAAGAGTACATAAAAAAACTTAGCTTTCCCTCCTTTACAATGACCAGAAGATGAATTAATCAACACTCTTCTTGAATTCATAGGTTGCTGCTCTTGTAGAGCTCACTCTGTCCTCTGCACTGGAAGAAGAAGAAAGGATCTCCACAACAAGCTAAACCCACTAAGTAACCATCAATCCCCTTTAAGCTTGCAATTCATTGTTATTTAGAAGCTCCTTGAGTTAGCTTCCATGACTCCTCTGCGCCTTTGCACGATCCCCCGGGTTTGGAGTGCCGAACTGAAGTAACTATAATTTATAGTTGCTAGCATCTAGGCGCCAGACGCCTAAACACCCAAAGGCCTGATACGTAGGCAACATAGTCGTGGATCCTAGGAGCCCATGAGCTAGCGCCTATGCACTAAGCTCTCGGGTTCTCACTCTTTTTTACACTAGTTCTGGCGCCTAGGCGCCAATGTCCAACCCCTATGCGCCCAGTAGCCAATTTGCACATATTAACTCTATGAACTCTCCAACTTTCCGCACTTCAACCCTCTTGTTGTTCCTGCAAAATACACTCAAAAATATATTTATTACAATGCAATTTCATCCATAAAAATATATAAAAACAACAAGAATAGTAACGAACTTATCCACACATCAAAATCTCCCAAACTTAAAGGTTACTTGTCCCCAAGTAACACCAAAGCTTAAATATTGAATTAGTTAACTTATATAAGTGAGATTAATGGAAAACTACCTACAATCATGCTTCAAAAGATTCATAGTTAGGAAAATGCAATTTTTCTAGTGAATAAGTCTACATCATAAGCAATAAGAACCTTTGCATTTAACAAATAAAATATGATTTCATATTTATTTCAAAAAGAAATTAGTAAATGCATAACAGGTGCAAATTAGATATCAAATATACAAAATTAAGCTCTCCTTTAAGACCACTCCAATAAGACTACAATAACACTACATTAACACCAAAATAACACCACAATAATACTATAATCTCATTACAATAACATCAAAAAAGAGCATCATAATAGCATGAAAATGCCAAAAAAAAAATCCAGCATGAAAACAACATAAACCACAAAAAAACAACAGTAAATTGCCAACACATAACTAAAATAAATTTACCTCCACAAAATCATCACAAAAAATCCAAGAAAAGTAATATAATATCATTGATTCAAAGTACAAGAGAAATCAAGCAAACATAAATTAATGTCGACATTTTAAAGGCAGGTAAACTCACATTAGTTTCAAACTTATTGCTATTATTTTCAGAATCTATCATCAATATTTCTCGTCCAGCGAGGGAGATGTCTTGCGCAACTATGCGTCCATCGACCGATGGTGCGAAGGATTTCAAATGAAACAAACCCCTAGCTGCCAAAGTCACAGGTAAATAACACTATTCGAAACCATACCTGATGACGATATAAGAAAATTGAGATTGATTTGGCGCGAAGGTTTTTGTTTTTGAAGAAATATGCTAAATCGGGCTGGGTCGTGCATTAAAATATAGAGATTTTCTTTTTTTATTCAGTGGGTCCGCCACATATGCATGGTGAAATTTCATTGGAGTATAGCTACGTCCGAACTCCTAATGTGTCTGGACTCTCGATATTATATTTTCTTCCTAACCTCATGCATTAATAATTGGCCAATCTTATTCTGATAACAATTGGTCGATTTTGTTCGCTTCCTTCCAATCGGGCCCTTCACTCATTGAACATTGCCTTGATTTGGTCCACTAACAACTCTTCTCGATGTGTAAAATCTCTTCCAAAAAATAAATTCAATCAACTTATATGATAATAAATTTAAACCTTAAACAATAATAAAATATATTTAGGATACCAATTATATTTTTATTTATTACAAAATATAAATAAAGAAATTGAATAAAAATTTATCTAATTTGCCCAACATAAATAAATAAATAAATAAATAAATAAATATAAATATATTTTCTTAATGCGTGCTAGAAGATTCGCAGCTATAGAGTAATGAGTTATCGTCATAGTGTTGAACGAAAATTCAACACATACTTTGAGAAAAGAAAATAATCAGTAGCGACACCAAAAGTTATTACATAAAAAATTCGTAAAATAAAAAACTATTGGGCCTAACGTAATTGAAGAAATCTACTATAAACTGGATATTACATGTACAATTATGGGTGTAAACGAGCTGAACTCGATTGAGACCGAGCTCAGCTCGTGTTCGACTAGTCAAAAAATACCAATGTTTGTGTTCGACTGGTTTATATTCCGAACATAAAAAAAATTGTTCGTATTTCAGCTCGTTTGCTTAGCGAGCCAAATAAGAGTTGTTCGCGAACAAATAGTCGTCAACCTTAGTCACTCATCTGTAGAATATTAGCGGTTGAGACGAGATTCAAATTTTATTATTTATATTAAAAGAACAATTAAATATAATTTAATATGTTTTTATTATATTTTTTGGAATAATAATTTTGATTGATCATGAATCTTTGTAGTATTTAAAAATAGTACTCATATACATATATATATGTATGTACATATGTACATATATATATGTATGTACATATGTACATATATATATGTATGTACATATGTACATATATATATGTATGTACATATGTACATATATATATGTATGTACATATGTACATATATATATGTATGTACATATGTACATATATATATGTATGTACATATGTACATATATATATGTATGTACATATGTACATATATATATGTATGTACATATGTACATATATATATGTATGTACATATGTACATATATATATGTATGTACATATGTACATATATATATGTATGTACATATGTACATATATATATGTATGTACATATGTACATATATATATGTATGTACATATGTACATATATATATGTATGTACATATGTACATATATATATGTATGTACATATGTACATATATATATGTATGTACATATGTACATATATATATGTATGTACATATGTACATATATATATGTATGTACATATGTACATATATATATGTATGTACATATGTACATATATATATGTATGTACATATGTACATATATATATGTATGTACATATGTACATATATATATGTATGTACATATGTACATATATATATGTATGTACATATGTACATATATATATGTATGTACATATGTACATATATATATGTATGTACATATGTACATATATATATGTATGTACATATGTACATATATATATGTATGTACATATGTACATATATATATGTATGTACATATGTACATATATATATGTATGTACATATGTACATATATATATGTATGTACATATGTACATATATATATGTATGTACATATGTACATATATATATGTATGTACATATGTACATATATATATGTATGTACATATGTACATATATATATGTATGTACATATGTACATATATATATGTATGTACATATGTACATATATATATGTATGTACATATGTACATATATATATGTATGTACATATGTACATATATATATGTATGTACATATGTACATATATATATGTATGTACATATGTACATATATATATGTATGTACATATGTACATATATATATGTATGTACATATGTACATATATATATGTATGTACATATGTACATATATATATGTATGTACATATGTACATATATATATGTATGTACATATGTACATATATATATGTATGTACATATGTACATATATATATGTATGTACATATGTACATATATATATGTATGTACATATGTACATATATACTAAATGAGTCGAACACAAATGAATAAATTTTTGTTTGTGTTCCGCTCATTTACATATCGAGTGAAAAAAAAAAAAAAAATTGTTCATGTTCGGCTCGTTTGCTTAACGAACAAATCGAACACGAACTTCTTTAAGGAGCTGAATATGAGTTGTTCGCAAACAACAAACCGTTTTGACAGTCTAATGTACAGTTTCTCGTCCCACAGATGAGAAAGGGTTAAACAGACTTAGGATTTACAATGTTTGTGCACGAATAAACTTGTTGTAAGAAGTGTGAGACGACTAATGTCGATAGGTGGAGGCCGACAGATGGAGGTCGGCGACGATCTGCGATGGTCAGCAATGATCAACAGTGATCGAAGGCGGTCCGCAGTGGTCGACTATGACTGAAGTGATGCTGAACTTCAGCTCCTCAAAACTTCAAGCTCTCTCCCCCCTCATGAGAGGGTTGATTCTCTACTTATAGTATTCTGAGTGCAATTAATACAACAATATGAACCACTTTGATTGGACAGTCCGGAGAGCTTCATTCGATCATACGACGTTTAATGGACATTTGAGTGCCTTAATTATGTCATAATTGAGCAATCTTGACTTGTTGAATTCATCTTGCCAAGACACTTGATTCAACTATAGACTTGCTAGATTCGACATTCATTTGACCATCAAAATATGTTTGAAAAACTTTTAAGAGTGATTTAATGACTTGATTTGAACTTAATTTGACTCAGATTGAACTATTTTTGGTAAAATTATGTTGTTCTTGTCGAACCGATCAATTTAACTATAAGTTTGCTGAATTCAGAATTCTGAATAATTTTTTTTTTGTTGTTTGAATATTTATTGCTCAAAAACTTGTCTCGAGATCTTGTAATGCCTTGAGATTCATGTCAGTTGATTGAGATTTATTTAATGTGTATCAATTCTTCAGACTTTTGGAGATTTGATGTTGGTTCAATGTACACAAAAATTTGCTCAATCTATAATTTTATTTATAGATTACATATTGTTGATAAATTAATATTATTAGTTCATCCTTGCAAAAGTATAAAAATCCTATAGTAAGTGAAATATAAATAATTTTATACATCTATTAAATTTAATTAAGAATTAAAACTAAAAATACGTCATAACTTTCCTAATTCATATCTCATTTAAAAATCATTAAATTTTATTTAAAATGTATAAAATTCATAACTATTTAATTATGTATATATATATTTTTATAAAATCATCTTACATAAAAAATTAAAATAAATAAATAAATAAAATTTTCATACGAGTTTGCGGTATCGCAAGGGCAACAGTATCGGGGTTCGTAGTGGTCGTCTTCCCCGCTCCACATCACTTCACGTACAGAAATGAGCTCATGGGGTCGTAGATCTACTTGATCGCCACAGTTACCTCAATTTTCTACCCCTTCTCTTTCACACGCTCTCTTGCCGTCGAAACCCCATTATGTTCTCCTCCCTTCTCTCTACCCCCTCCTCCGGCGGCCTTCCGCCGATGCATCAAGCCGTTATTCGCGGGATTCGGCAACCATCTCCGTTGATCTCCGCCTCTCGCCCTTACCGATTATCCTCAGTACCCTCTCCCCCTATTCTTATCTGGAGAAACCCTCGATTTTCTCCTTCGAGACCTCGCCTTCTTCTCTCTCACCCGCCCAATGGGGTAGGATGCGGAGCTCACGAACACCATAACCATCATGACCACCAGCACCATCACCATCACGGACACGAGCACAGTTGCGAATTGGAGCTAAACGGTGTACAGAAGGCAATCCTACGCTTCGCCACGGCCGTGGGATGGGTTGATCTCGCTGATCTTCTCAGAGACCATCTTCAGCTCTGCTCCTGCTCCATGGTTCTGCTTCTCATGTCCGCCGCCTGTCCCTACATTCTACCGGCGCGTGCTGCCAAGCTTCTCCAGAATGCTTTTATTTCCATTGCATTCCCATTAATTGGGGTATTGCTTTTTACTGCTTCCTTGGAAAGTTTTTTGTTGTTTTAATTCTGTTTGCCATGATTGCATATTGGTTCGGGATCGTTTGGTTTTAGTATGCTCTTTCCTAAACTTTTGGGTAAGGCTTTCGCCGATTCAACTATCAGATGATGTATAATTGTTTGCTTGTCGGAACAGCTTAGATTGCTCAAGCTGAATCTTATGGTGCTTAGCTGGGTTGATTTTCTATTGGGTGGCATTTAGGGCTAAATACTAGAAAGATTTTGGGGGCTTTTTAATAAATCGCAAGGAGCAATGTTAGCTTAAAGCTTCCATCTTACTGTTTTGTATGTGGTAAAGATCTTTCCTGTCTGAGTTATTCTATATTTTAGCTGCCACTGCTTTTGGTGTCCTATAATATTAGTGCTAAGTTCTTTTTGTTAATAGCTCTTCAGCGAAAAAGCACGTCAATGGATTGAAATTTGGCAGTATGATTTTGCCAATTTTGTGCTTGTGTCTGTCCTATTCTCTCAATGATTATGTTCGTGAAGAAACCATACCAGTAGTGGTCTGATCGTTTTCCATCTCATTTTTTGGTATGATTGGGATTTGCTTACTTCTATGCTTTATTGAAACTCTGAAAAAGCTAATATGTTGCCATGTGCTTTGTAAGTTATATTAATTCATATATTGAACATTTCTGATGTCAACTGCATGCTTTACAGGTCACATTACGGTGACGTTTTGGGGAGGCTTTTTTCATTTTGCAAAGTGCATTGCCAGGCAAAGAAGGGCATTGTGCTTAAATATCATTACCTACATGTTCATTGTTAGATGCGGTGTAGGATTGAATAAATACTATTATGCATGAAGTGTTTGCAGCCCATGGGTATTTCTTAAATGTGCTTAACTTAATCTATTTGAAAGGGGGAGCAATTCTTATTTAGATTGTAAAGAGCCTGCTTTTGTTGGGTAGTATGGTGAACTCCCATGTTTGTGCTTTTCTAGCCTCTTGAAAATTGAACTATGTTTGTTGCATATTTTAACATCGACAACCATTATTTGATTTATTAACCATACAATCATGAAACAAATAAGTTCTTACAAGTTATACTTTTACCTTAGGATGTGCCCCTAATTTTATAAAAATAATTGAGGACATTGGGGAGGTGAGGCAAGAGATAGGGTGCATTTGTTTTTTCTGTGGTTGTACGAAAACTCAGTTCGAAAGTTACTATGAAAAATCTGCTGTTCAAAGTCGGTGTTTCAGAAGTAGTTGTCTGTTTGAAAATTACAGTTTTGAAAGTGCTATTTGTGGACAAATATCTGAAATACACCTCTGTATATAGAATTCATAATGTTAATAATATATGTTATTCTCATATTTTAACAGTTTGGGCAAAAGGGTTTTTCTTTTCTGTCGGGAATATTTTAATTTTTTTAGAAGCATGAAATTTTGTAAAATTCAGCATTGTTGCAACAATTTTACAACAACTTTAGTGCAGTTTCTATAGGGGATGCAAAGTTACCGTTTGTTATTGATAACTATTTCTTGCACACTCATAAAATAGATGACCATTATTTTTTTATTTAACACCTTTATTTCCCTCTTTACCCAATATATTGCTCCATTAATAACGTCACGATGCAGATGAAGAAATGAGAAGGTTGTTCTGAGAGCTTTGTAATCACAACAAGGCAAAGCCAAGCAACTATGTCTATTTTGGCATTTAGGAGTTTAGGGTTGCGGAAGGAGGCAAGATCAATAGTAAGCCAAGCAAAACCATACATTGAGAGGAACCCAAGATGATTGCGGGCTTTCTCGCAGGAGAGGGCGACACGAATGAGCGGAGGGGGAGAGGTCGTGCGAGCTTTCTTGTGGAAGCGGAGAGGGAGACTCGTGAGAGTAGTTTCTTGCTGCAGGGTCTCTCGCGAGTGAAGGCGAAGAGGGCGACGCGATCTCAAGTAGCGAATCGCTAGGGCACGCTGGTCTTTCCCCTTATTGTGAATGCGAGACACACATCTGAAGCTGCAGTAACGAATAATAAAAAAATTGTGCTGCAGTTTTGAACCTGATATCAAAATTACGATTCGAATGCCTGAATTTTGCTGTTTAGTTCATAACTCGGTTTGGAATGCCTAAACAAATGCACCCATAGTGTACAAAATAACTTGGAGATTTCTAGTTACAAGGACAAATTTCTACTTCCTGGGTGGTGATGTTAGAAAAGTTGATGATCAAAGAGTGCAGATGCTAATATGGATTGTACTTTGACCTTTACCATTATCTAATAATAGAGCATTGATGCCTTGTAGCCTTTCAAAAAGCTTTTAGATGGATCTAGTAAGGGGCAAAGTTATGAAGATTTGTAAAGAAAGGTATATTGATGAATAGATATTGATAGAGAAAAAATTAAAGGAGACGAGAATAAGATTGGTGGAAATCATTGAAATGAGTATAAGGAGTTGAAGCGGAACTCAAAGATAAATATACAAGAAAAGGAGATATTGAAAGGAAAAATAGATAAGAGGTAGTGGAGTCTGAGAGAAACAAAATAACACTAGCTAACAATTTTAGTGTGGACCATTTTATGATTGACTTGAATTTAATTGGATTAAATTGGAGTTCATAAATAGAAGCTATAAAACTACGAATATAACTTTTTTCCATGTTGATGTAAAGTGTTTTTGACCATAAGATTTTAATAATAAGCCTAAGATCATATCAATATATTATTAAATTACTATAAAAAAAATTACTATGTATGGTTTAGGTACTTTGGTCATCAACCTCATGAAGATGTTAGGAACATCAGACAATTCAAATGGCATAACCAATAATTCTTTTAGGCCATTTGATGTTTTAAAAGCTGTTTTTAATTCATCATCAGCTTTGATCTTAATTTGATGGTAGCACTTTTAGGATCTCTTTTGGATAGAATGACTGAACCAAAAATAAGATCGATCTTGCTATCAAGTCTAGAGATCGGGACATTAAATTTTTGAAGTGTGAGAGAAGTAGAGACATCAATGGCATGTTGGAGGTCTCTTAGTCGCGGTAGCTCATCATATAGTTTACCTAAGGTCAGAACAAAAAACTCAAAAACAAGAGTTGATATCACAAGAAATATACATGGGTTTGCAATGGTGGGGTTAAATGCAGTATGGAGCCGAGGAATAATTCTTTTTCAAAATTTTGAAATTTATGTGTTTAATTTTGTTCTTTGAAGGAAGACATAGATCATTATGGGAGGCTTCTTAGTCTAAGGATGAGATTGTGGGGGGTCGATAACTATAAGTTGAAGTTTTATAGTTTTTTATTGATAATTATGAGTTATAGGTTGAAACAAATTTTATATGGGGAAATTATAGCCTCTTTCTTTTGTCGTTTGATTTTTTAGAAATTTGATGTTTATGTTATTAACTTTGAATGTTTAATTTTTTTATGACTATAGTGAATCTCATCCCTTTCATAAAGCTAGTATAAAGCCAGTGTCTACCAAATTGGCTGTGGGCTATGTCCATGGGTTGGACGTTCTTTAGATTTGTTTCTCATGATTAGTCTCATAATCGGGACCAAGCATTTAGAAGTCATAGATTGGGAGATGCGATTGACCCAACAACAACAACAATAAAGCCTTAATCCCACTACGTGCGGTCGGCTACATGAATCCTTTTTCTCCATTGCGTCCTATTTAGTGTCATATTTCCATTATAAGTTGAAGTTTTATAGTTTTTTATTGATAATTATGAGTTATAGGTTGAAACAAATTTTATATGGGGAAATTATAGCCTCTTTCTTTTGTCGTTTGATTTTTTAGAAATTTGATGTTTATGTTATTAACTTTGAATGTTTAATTTTTTTATGACTATAGTGAATCTCATCCCTTTCATAAAGCTAGTATAAAGCCAGTGTCTACCAAATTGGCTGTGGGCTATGTCCATGGGTTGGACGTTCTTTAGATTTGTTTCTCATGATTAGTCTCATAATCGGGACCAAGCATTTAGAAGTCATAGATTGGGAGATGCGATTGACCCAACAACAACAACAATAAAGCCTTAATCCCACTACGTGCGGTCGACTACATGAATCCTTTTTCTCCATTGCGTCCTATTTAGTGTCATATTTCCATTATAAGTTGAAGTTTTATAGTTTTTTATTGATAATTATGAGTTATAGGTTGAAACAAATTTTATATGGGGAAATTATAGCCTCTTTCTTTTGTCGTTTGATTTTTTAGAAATTTGATGTTTATGTTATTAACTTTGAATGTTTAATTTTTTTATGACTATAGTGAATCTCATCCCTTTCATAAAGCTAGTATAAAGCCAGTGTCTACCAAATTGGCTGTGGGCTATGTCCATGGGTTGGACGTTCTTTAGATTTGTTTCTCATGATTAGTCTCATAATCGGGACCAAGCATTTAGAAGTCATAGATTGGGAGATGCGATTGACCCAACAACAACAACAATAAAGCCTTAATCCCACTACGTGCGGTCGACTACATGAATCCTTTTTCTCCATTGCGTCCTATTTAGTGTCATATTTCCATTATAAGTTGAAGTTTTATAGTTTTTTATTGATAATTATGAGTTATAGGTTGAAACAAATTTTATATGGGGAAATTATAGCCTCTTTCTTTTGTCGTTTGATTTTTTAGAAATTTGATGTTTATGTTATTAATCCTTCCATTTTATGTTTATTGGGAGATGCAATTGACCCAATAAACATAAAATGGCCCAGGGCACGGGGTTTAGGTTTTAGGTTTGTTCTATCTACGAACTTGGTGCAGATGACATTTATTGTACTCTCGCCATCAATAATAGTTTTACATCAATTTTTATGTTGTATGACTATCATTTGAAAAATATTATGTTGTTGCCAGTCATCTGAACTTAGTTCTGCTTCCAAAAGTCATCTCATAATGGCTATGGGTGTATGTTGTAAATCATTTTTTTGCCAAAAGAGGATCATTATAAAAAAATTTCTCATCTTTTTTAGGTTTAGAGGATCCAATTTCCTCTTTGAATAGGATTTGAATGTGCATTGGTTCTATGCAGAACCTTTTTTATGATATTTAAACCAAATAATATTGTTGGTGCTTTAATGGGTGGGTTAGGGAGGTTTTATTACGTTGGTGCATAGCCTAAGGGCAAATTTGTCTTTTGTATGCCTAATGGTATTTTAATTTATTATTATTATTATTGTTGGGTATATGTAATCTTGTTATGTCTAGGGTTATGTTATGAATGTAGGGTTTGGGAGCGATTTTCTACCTCTCGAATTGTAGGAATTGGGAGAGATCGGCTACCGCTCGATTTATATGTGTTTTTCTTTTTAGCTTATCTTTTGTATTTTTGTTGAGTTGTTTGGAGTATTGAAGAAAATAGTATTTTGCCCTAATTCTGAAGAAAAACATGCCAATTTTGAGGTCTGATCGTATCAAATTGGGATCAAAATAGTCAGTTATGAGAATCAAAGAAGAAGAATTGCGTGCCATAGCCTCAATCCATGGTGTGAGAGGGAAAGCCATTTCTATTTTTGCGGAGCGACAAATCATGCCCACTCGAGAAGTTGATCTTGATACAACTACAATCGCAGGAAGTAAAGGGATCGTGACGTTCAGAGTCGAAATAGCCACGGGAAGCGTTGTGGCATGCATAATCGCTAAGGGAAGCAAGGGACGGGCCGCCACAGTCGCGATGGTGGTTCCCGCATGACTTACACTCATGATACATTCGTGATTGCAACAATCTGGGAAGGCAATGAAGGGATCATGGCTTACCAATTTGCGTGCAGTAGATAAGGGATCGCGTCTTTCTCCTCATTTCGTGTGGGATGGTCACGTGGGGAAGGATCACATCTTTCAGTCGTTTTGGCGTGATCGCAACACACGGCTTCGACGAGAAGGAAAACGGCGAACCACGTGTATTAGAGCTTGTAGGGTACCTACGGTGGGATTGCGGCGTGCCTCATGCTGTACAATTGCGATTTTCGTAGATGGTAAGCAACAGCGGGATCACGGTGTATAGAGTCCATGACTTGTCATTTTTTGCAGTGCTAACTCTATATTTTTTGAATTTTCAGTCATTTGTCTCTTCTGGCAGCGCATATGTGCTTTTGTTGTTTGGTGATAAAAAAATTTTCTAGAAGAATGAAAATTAAGAAAATAGATGATTTTAATAAAAAATTAGAGGAAGATATTGATCGAATCATATCTAGGATGGAAAAAAGGTTCGCGGTCATAGTTGATATGTTTTCTTCCGCTGAGAACCAAATGGAGGATCTATTCGAGAGCATGCGGGAAATTTGAGAGATGATAAAGAAGCTTATTGAGATGCAATACAAGACTCCACCGACAATTCAATTTGCAAATCCTACCCATCGGTTGACCGAAGATTTATTGGCTCAATTGAAAGTAAAAGAGATCGAACGTAAGGATCATGAGGAAAATGTTCACCATCACAAACTCCCTCTCAAGGCTCTGATTAGGGGTGGATTAGAGGGCCAAAACATGAAGAAGATATTATGTAAGAGGTTGGAGGAGCGCGAAGAAGAAATGAGAGAAACAGGGAGGGGATATGACAACGATCGAAGGAGGGAATTTATCCGTCGATACATGGGGGAATACAATAGAGGAAGAGGAAGAGGAAGAGGAAGAGGAAGAGGAAGAGGAAGATGTTAGAATTAAGAAGTTGACGATGTTGATCTTCGAGGGGGAAGACCCACAAAGTTGGGTGTATCGGGCGAAGCGATACTTCACGTTGAATGGGCTATATCGGGAGGAGAAATTCATGGCGGCAGACTTATGTTTAGAAGGGAAAACTCTAGCCTGGTTTCAGTGGAGGGAGGCTAGATATCCGATTCATTCATGGGAGGAATTCAAGGAATTCTTGTTGGATCTTTTTCAAGCAATTTGGGAAGAAGACCTTCACAAACAATTCTATACTTTGACTCAGGAGGGGACTGCCATGAAATACAGGTAGAGATTCGAGCAATTGTCGGGACAATTGAGAGAAATTTCTGAAGTTGGATTGGAGGGAAATTTTATGAGGGGCCTAAAGCCCAACATATGGGTATCACTTTGACTATTGAGACAATGGGAATTGACAGAGACAATGAAGCTAGCTCAGATGGTGGAGGACAAGAATTAGATGAAATAGGCTAATAGGAGCAACACAGATGGAACGCAGTACCGAACTGCTACAACCATAAAGATACCAACAACTCAAATAATGAAAATCCAGAGGGAGGCTGCACAAGACACGAATAATGGACCACAATCAGGAGCAACACTCAAACACCTTGCAGAGACAAAGATTCGGATGAAGCGTGCTAAGAAGTTATGTTTTCTGTGTAATGAGAAGTTTATCCCAGAACACCGTTGTAAGAATCGAATATTACAAATTCTCATAGCGCATGATGAGGGAACAAAGAATAAAGAAATAAAGATAGCTGTGAGGGAGGAGGAACACTCTCACTTTTTCTCACCTCGAGGACAAGTTATCTTTTGGGGGGGATATTATTACGTCAGCACCTAGGCTAATGACAAATTTGTCTTTTGTACGCCTAAGGGCAATTTTTGTCTTTTATTGTTATATTATTGGTTATAAATATGATTGTTATGTTTAGGGTTAGGTTTATGCATGATGATTGAGTTATGATCCTTAGGTTTAGGGTTTGAGAGAGATTTCCTGCCTCTCGAATTGTAGGAATTGAGAGAGATTGCCTACCTCTTGAATTGTAGGTGATTATCTTTTTTATTTTTGTCTAGTTGTTTGGAGTATTGAAGAAAATAGTTTTTTGCCCTTATTTTTTGTGGAAAAGTGTGCCGATTTGAGGTCGGATCGTATCAAGTTTCTAGGCTTGTGAGACTAGATGAAGTAGTGACAGTTGAGGCAGTAGTTTTTGATGTGAAAGTTGACTAGAATGATTTCTTGGGTTTTGTAGAGATGACCACTTTTTTGTGCTTCTTAATCATTAGGGCAAACTGAAAAGCTCTTTCCAAAATTTAGGGATACTGTGATTTAAATTCATTCTGAATTTCATACAAATTTCAATGACAAACTTGTTGACAAGTTATTGATTAGGTCAGTGCAATCGGCCCTTGCTACGAGGGACATTGTTGCTCATATATGTTCGTGTAATCAATGACAGGCATTATACCTATTTGAGAGTTAGGTACTTGTCATAAAACCTCGTGTAATATTTGACCTTTAATAGTTATTTCATCTCATATAAACCCTTTAGGTTCTATCATTCCCAAGTTCGTTGTGTACGAATTTGGCTTTATAAGTTTCATCTTGGCAAAATTGGTCCATTGATGGTCAAGAAATTTTCCGTTTGGGTCAGACAAGGTAGGAATTTATTGGGATCATGCATCCTATTAAAAGTGGGTGGCTTCAATTTTATTTTGAATCGAAGGATCATCTTGAGCCCTGATATCTTGTTCCGGCTAATGTTGTTGGAAAGCTAGTCATCTAAATTGGTCATCCCTGTGCTCATTCCATTGTAGAGTATGGTGTCTAAAAGTCAAGTTTTATAATTGATCCTGAAGTGTTTGTGCTATTTTTTGAAACACATTAAGTTTCTCATTAATAATATTCTTTTTTCTTTGTTCTCCAATGGAAGTTGTGCATGTTATTTGTAATTCCTCAAAATTGATCTAGCATGGCAGCTTTAGGAGGCGTGCTGATAGGAAGCATGTAGTTTATTTTATTTGAATGATTTATACAAGATATATGCGAGGGAATTGATTTTAGATGTGAGAAAGGGAAATAGTATGTGTAAGCAAAGTGAAATTTTCATCTCAAGCCCTTCTCAGACAGCCGTCTTTTTGATAAAAAATTAATAAATCTTAAAGAAACATTATCCAGCACAATATATTCTAACTCGCTAAAAAATGATTTTCTTAATGAAATTTGTAAAAAGTCAGCAATTCTTTCAAATATTAATAAATGTTAAAAGTTTGTAAAGTTCAATAGGTGTTCACAAAATTGTAAGTTCTATTTATATTGTCTGATTGCATTTCAAGACAAGGCTTTGTTATGTGAACATGCCTTTTTTATTCAAGAAATCTCTGAAAAATTTACGGTCACACAAATGTTAGTTTATGCCCTTTTGGTTTTGGTAATAACTTGGATAATAGTAATACTTATTAATTTTCCAATTAGCATGCAAGTTTTCAGGTTTTTTTCTTGTGAATAAACTATTTCATATGAAAATTAAAAGCTTTAGGATAGTAACGCAAATATTTTTTTTAATATTTTTTTTACAAATAAATAAATTTTTGGTTGCGAGCTAGCTTAAATCCTTCAGTTTTGAAATAACCTATCCTGCCAAGAAGTTATTTGATTTTGCCTTGGCTTATATGTGGTTCATGCTCTATGACTTTGACTTTGACTCCTTTGGAGTTTGGCCTTGATACTAATTAATGGTGGAATAATCAAGGAAGATATTGATTACCTTAAAATCAATTATTGGGATATATTTTCTTTCTAATTAGCGATAACAAAAATTTGAAGCGAGGAATCAAGCAGACGGCCTCCTCTCTCCTTCCACCTTTTGTTAAAGTTTTAATGCAAAGAATAAAGCTTTGGAATATATTCTATTCTAGGATTTCTTTAGGTAAGCAAGGTGGGCATGAGTTATGCAATCAATTCCTAAAGATTTTGAAACTTTCTTTTTTCTCTCCATAAAATTTTGAAACAACTTGTGCTCAAGTGCTTATCAATGTGGAATAAGTCTTACTAGAAAATTATATAAGATTGAAACTGAGGAAGGTGTTGCAGGTATACTAAAAGGTAATGCTTCTCCTATTAGGATTCTTTGATGAGTTCTCTAAAAATTTTATCAGTAATTTTCTCTTTATTGTTCTGCTTTGAATGATAGTATATATGCTCTATTTGTGTTATCCTTATTTTGTCTTTTGTAGCCTAACGTCTATCTATATCAGCAAGCTTCCATTGTACGATAATATTGGGCTGCTGTAAGGCTCTACCACATGGAACCTTGCAGATGAGAAGGAAAATGCAAATAAATCTAGAATTAGTTTTGGGAAGAGAAGAAGATTGGGGGAAGTGAGAGAAGAGTTTGAAAGTGGACAAACTAGTTTGGAAGTATAAGGATCAACCCCTGCAAATTGTAGTGTTTTGCTTAATAGATGGATGTTTGACATTATGAAAATTCTTTATTATATATATTCTATATATACCTTGACGGAAAGAGCATATAGAAGGAATTCTATAACTTGAGCAATATGTAATTCTATCATGTTTAATTATAACTGCATGGTTCACTTGCCATTAATGATTGTGAAAAAGTCTTTGAAATCTGCTTGCTTTTGCCAATATAATATCACGTTGATTTCATATCTGGGTCGCGTGCTTTGTAGATGCATCTCCTCATGCTGCTAGGAGCCTTGGCCCTGTATCCTCCTTTTATCTTCAGTGTTGCACCCGTTCTTCCTGAACAATCAATAATCATGCCGTGTGTGGAAATTGTGTGAAGCATGTCCCAGAGGGTAGATGTGTTTGTGCTGATGAATTCCATTGCTGAACATCGAGCTGGTGGCCTCGAGAATGAACAATTTTGTGTAGCTGCTTGTGGTTTATGTTCCACTAGTGGAAAAAATGCTGATTTTTGTTGCCAGTTGTTTTCAGAAAATGACATATAGGCGTTGTTGATGGACAAATCCCATATGAAGTTTGCAATTCATTTTTGATGCTCGATTTATGGTACATTTTTTGATTTGAAGTAGTCCTAGGAGTTGGGACAAGTTTTATCAATCATGCACAACCTTTTCAGAAGTTTTTTTTGTTTTGTTTTTATTCTCTGTTAAAGAAGGGCACGGTGCTTGTGAAACATTCCCTTTGTCAAGCGATTGGAGTGACCACAGAAGCTGAACGAGTTCCACGGAACGGAAGAGGGAAGAAGGCGGAACGGTTAGGGTTGCAGCGGATACCCCACTTTTTTCAATTGCCATGTGCTCATAGATCGTCATTACTCGGTGATGGATCTTGGATCTTTTATTGGAACCGCTCCGGTCCGGGCGCTACTTTCTCGATTTCCGTTACTCAATCATGCACAACCTTTTCAGAAGTTTTTTTTGTTTTGTTTTTATTCTCTGTTAAAGAAGGGCACGGTGCTTGTGAAACATTAAAATTTCCTTATAAACAATCCCGTAATGTTTTAATGTATCAATGCTAGGGCCCTGAAATATTTTTCGAGTTTTTTTGATTGCATCGTATGCCCATTAGTAAGAATGCTGATTGGCGTTTCTGGCTTATTTTTGGTGCTCGTTTATTATAAAAAACAGGCATGGAATGAGTATCAAGATTAAACACAGAAGTTTTGAAAAAGGAAATTCTTACGCTGGTAGGAAATTGTCTTTTGTGCGCCTATGTGCAATTTAGTCTTTTATTATTTGTTATTGTTTAGTATAAACATGGTCATATGTTTATAATTAGGGTTATGCATGAGATTGGGTCTTGAGCCTTAGGTTTAGGGTTGGAAAAGTTTCCTATCTCTCAAATTGTAGGATTTTGGGAGAGATCGCCTAGCTCCGAGTTGTAGGCGTTTCTATTTATTTTATATGTTCGTGGTTGTATTGATTATTTTGAAAAAAAACAAAATATTTGTTTTGCTCTAATTTCTATGAAGAATTTTATCTAATTAGTCTCAGAGCAATTATTATGGGAAGAAATGAGTGATTCCCGTCATATAGGACAGGGCGTGAGTGATACAATGGGAAGAATGCAATATTCAAAACAAAGATTACGATACAGTCACAATTATATATAGCAGGGACACCAATGTCAGGATCGCCACATAGTGCTTCATCTATTGATCTAGTCGCTACATGAGCTAGTTGGGAAGCATCAACAGTATCGCGATTCCAACGAGCGGCTATTTCAGCATACCGTCGATTATAAAACTTGTCCCGTACGCTAGCTTTCCATCTAATACCTCTCTGACGATTCAATTTACAAACTAACTAATGGGTGATCGGAGAGACCTTGGCTAAATTGAAAGGGAAAAAATTGAACGAGATGAACATGAGGAGGGAATCATCGCACATCAAGAACCCCCTCCTAAGGCTTCGATTGAGGGTGTATTAGAGATTTTCAATGGAGGCGGTTGGGTTGAAACATGAGAAGAGATTTTGCAATTAGTATGGAGGAGCACGAAGAAGAAAGGAGAGAAGTATGGATGGGATATGACTATGATCGAATGTGGGAATTTTACTCTTGATACATTTGACAGACAATGGATGAAGAGGAAGTTGGGATGGAGATGTCAGAGTTAGGAAGTTGAAGATGCCGATCTTCGAGGGGGACAATGCACATGAGTGGGTGTATTGGGCAGAGTGTTATTTCGCGGAGAATGGACTAAATGGAAAGGAGAAGCTTATGACTGCGGGGTTATGCTAGGAGGGGATAGCCCTAACATGATTTTAGTGGATGGAGGCTAGATACCTGATCAACTCATGAGAAGAATTTAAGGATTTCTTTTTGGAACATTTTCGAGCCATTTGGGAAGGAGATCTATGAAAGCAATTCTTTGCATTGACTTAGGAGGGGATTGTCATGGAGTATAAACAGATATTCAAGTTCTTGTTCGGATGATTGAGGGAAATTTTTGAAGTAGTATTGGAGGGAAACTTCATGAAGGGTCATACGTGTAGCACTTTGGCCGTTGATACTGTGAGGCTTGGGAGAAACTGTGGAATTAGCGCAGTTGGTTGAATATCATAATGTAATGGAACAGACTAATTTGATCAACCAGGTGTAGCGCCACTTCGAATTAGGGGTGTCAAAAATTGACCTGACACGTCAACACGACTCGAAAAAATTGGGTTAGGGTTGGCCCGAATTTTTTTCAAGTCGGGTTCGGGTCAGAGAATTAGACCCGTTTATTATTTAGGTCGGGTTCAGGTTGAACCCGAAAACCCAATATAACCCAAATAAACACAAAATTTATGGTTGGGTTTGGGTTAGCAGGTCAAACTCGGGTTTGGGTTGAGTTCGAGTTAGTTTTCGACCTATTTATTATTCGGGTTTGTTTCTGGTTGACCCTATTTGGGTCGGTCCCGAATTCGTGCCGCTAACCCGAATTGACTTCCCTACTTCGAACTACTGCAACCACGATATCATAAGCTCAAATAGTTAAAGTTCAGGGGAGGTTTCGCAGGACAAGAATCATGGGTCACGACCGAGAGCGACACTCAAGCGCTTTACCGAGACAAAGATGCAGGACAAGCAAGCCAAGAGGTTATTTTTTCAGTGTGATGAGAAGTTTTTCCCAAGACTCCATTGAAAGAAATTTGATGCAGAAATATTATAATGATGCCTTTCCAGGACAGCATGAGAGGTAAAATAGTGTTTTTCTGCATGCGTAGAAAACCTGGATGTGAACATGCAGGACCAAAACAATCCTGCATACTGCACACAAGATACTTGGCCAAAATGCCCAACCCACGGGGGCTGTCAAATCCAATTGCCAAATCCATGCAAATTTCAGCTTAAATGCTGTCAAACTCTGGCAGATTTCAGCAACGTTCCAACCCAGAATTATGCACATGAAATGTTCGACATAAGGCTTCTTCAAGAGCTGCAACCTAACTGTTGGGAAACAAGGGTGAAGGTAACTTTGCCCCATCTCTAGGAGCTATGACAAAAACTTTGGAGCAAGCTAAGAAAGACAATGCTTGGCAAAAGCCCACTCACTTGAAAGTTGTTCATGTTGAAGATATTAGCACCATCTCTTAGGATGGAATTTCTATGTCTCTTAATCATGAAATAGTGCAAGCCAACTTGGAAAGCTTAGACCGAGCGCTTATTGGTAAGATTTTGAGCGCCATTTACCTTTATCTCTCTTACGCAAGGAGCTTACTTGCTTATGGGCTCGTTTTAGCGACATCCAACTTGTGACTGTGAGCCCAGGCTGCTTAATATGTGTTTTTACATCGGTGGAGGAACGTGACGAAGTTTTACTTGGTCGGCCTTGGTTTGTGATGGGCTATGTCATAGGCCTTAACAAGTGGTCTCCTCACTTGCGGCCCAACTCGGTACAATGTTTTTCCTCCCTAATTTGGGTTAGATTTTTGCATCTCCCCCTTCATTATTGGGACAAACAAAGCATTATTCATATTGCCACTATATTGGGAAAACCATTGTTATTGGATGCATAAACTTACAGTTGGGGGAGAAGTATGCACGCAAGAGTATGTCTCTGGATGCACATTTCAAAAAGCTTCCAACAAGGGTGCAGATCAATGATCTTTATGAGAGTTTTTTTCGGCCAATTGAATATGAGGAGATTTTTCACTTATGCTTTCATTGTGATATTATTAGCCATAAAGTGGAGTTTTGTCCATTAAAAGTCAAGCAACCTGTTCATGCTTTAGCTTAAGGAATGGCTTCGTCGCCTAGGCAACCCTTGAAGACCATGAGTCATGTAAATGACTCTTATCCTAGAAAACGACAAGGAGCCTAGACTACAGTGTCACATGATACGTTTGGAGATGGTGGTGCGCCTAGTCACAACCACCAGGAGGTTGAACGCATTGTGGAGACATCTACAAGATACGAAAGATATCTCTTTTTTGACCTCTTTCAAACAGGTTTTTTTTCTAACACATAGATAGAAATACTTGGGCTCAAAATGCCATACATATTAGCTTTTTTTTGTTAGGCATGTTGATAGCTCACATTTCATTTTTTCTTCTCTTGATTTTGTTCGAGCCCCTATTTTGTAGGGCTTAGTTTTTTTTTGGTAAATTTTTGTACTCTTTTTATTTAATGTAATGTGCACATTTCAAGGAGGTTAGTCACGAGATTACCCCAGCTTGCGGGTGTTAGTTGGAGAATGCAACTTACGACCATGTTTCTTAGTTTCACGGAGGAAAAACTGCCCCTTAAAACGTGGCATATCAATATTGTGCAGGCCTACTCGGATACTAGTTCTACAGCTTTCCACAGAGGCCCAACCTACTCCAACGCATTTAGCCAGTCCGATCCATAGTGATGTAGCTCCCCCATCAGGTTCACCTCCTCACTATTTCACTTCTACTCACGTCTCTACCCGCAAGCTTTTCACAGTAACTCTAGTCGGGGGCAAAGTCGTGTTGGATAGAGCAGAGTTTCCAAGGTTTTTTTGGACAAGACCACCGATGCAACTGTGGCCTATTGCAACAGTTCCTAGGAAGCGCACATGCACCAAGGAGACTTTAGAAGAGGAGGTTGTTGCCTCACTTGAGTTTCAGCAAAACTTACTTTCTTCAGCTCGATGCGTGAACACTGGACATTGACTAGCCCTCAAGGCTATTTTATACCCTCTTCACCCCCCTGGTTAGTTCGAGATGTTCGTCGTCGTCATCCCTACTCTTATGGGAAAGGCACAAATGACCACCCGATGGAAGGTGAATCTTTTGTTGGAGCATAACCCATGTTGGATGTAGCTGCATCTACCAGTCTTGTATTTTCTATACAAAATTGGTCCACTGTCCTTGTACAAGAGGGAGTCCCTCTATTTTTTGGTCGTTCTTTTTTCCTTAAGCCTTTGTCCCCCCTTTTGCTTTATTTAATGCAATATTCAATCTTTTAAGGACACCGTTGCAAGGATTGAACATTATAGGTTCTTACAGTTTGTGATGAGAGGAGACAAATAATGAAGAAATAAAAACAACTGTAGTGGAGGAGGAACACTCTCACTTTTTCACACTTTAAGGACACTGTGTCTTTTGTGAGGGGAGTATTGTTACACTTGCGCCTAGCCTTAGGGCAATTTTGTCTTTCGTGCGCCTAACATAAATTTAGTATTTCGTCATTTATTATTATTTAATATAAATAGGGCTAATATGTTTAGGATTAGAGTTTTGCGTGAGATTGGATATTGAGTGTTAGGATTAGTGTTTGGGGGAGATTTTCTATATCTAGAATTGTAGGATTTGAGAGAGATCGTCTATCTCTCAAATCATAGGTATTTATTCTTTCTTTTATATATCTGTGGTTGTCTTGTTTGCTTTGGAGATATAAAATATTTATTTTGCCCTAATTTCTACGGAGAATCTCATCATAAATCTTACTACTACAATGCATATGTTACCCAGTTCACCGGGCAATTGATTTTAAATGGCCGCCAATTGGTGGTTTTCTTTAATATAGATACAGCTTGCGGGCTCTACGAGGTAAATTTATTATGCTTGGTCCACTGGAAAGTAAATCTTCAGCATTAAAGGCATTCTTGATTGTAATATTATTCTCTGTAAATACTGTTTGTACCTCGTTGTACAAAATTCCAATAGATGCTTGTTTCTGAATTCAGAAATCTCATAGTAATGCCATATATTATTCTCCTCTATGAGTCCTTGTTAAGCCTACATTAAGATGTTTTATTCAATTTTTTAATAATTTTTCATTGTTGGAAATCTCTGAAGTTTTATTTTTTAGATGTGTTTTAGGTTTCAGCTGCACTTGATGCTGTTCTAAATGTTGCTGGTGGAAAAATAAACATCCATGTTCTCATGGCTTTAGCAGCATTTGCATCGATTTTCATGGGAAATTCTTTGGAAGGTGCACTACTTCTCGCTATGTTTAATCTGGCCCACATAGGTATGTTGCATGTTATAAGTCCTTTTTTCTGTATGGTATCATTTATATGGTTAGTCTAGTGTTTGTCCGCCCAGTTTTTGGTGATAATGACATCTCGTGTAGCCGAAGAGTATTTCACGAGGAGGTCAAATGTTGATGTTAAGGAATTGAAGGATAGTCATCCTGATTTTGCATTAAAACTGGAATTCAATGAAGATACGTTGCCACATTTCTCAAAATTAAATTATAGTAAGATACCAGTGCATCAACTTGAAGTGGGTTCATATATTTTGGTCAGGGCTGGGGAGGTATGCATACAAACTTATTTCTGTCTCTGTTATTGTATGATCTGCCACTACCTCCTTTAGAGATACAAAAAACATGTGACATAACTATCATTTAAATTAGGATGGCACTCTTTATTCGTCTTTTGTATTTCTTATGCTATGTATCCTTTGATATTCTTCTATATCACACTCAGATATGTCATGCTTATTTATGAGTCGCTTTCATTACCGCACATGATTGTTCAGTTGTTAGAACTTTTAAAAGAGTTACTTATGGAAGAAGGATAAGTTATTGCTCATGTAGGTATAAGCACCAGCTTTCTGCATTAAACTATTTAGTTGGTGGAGTATTGTTGGGTATTTTAGCATTTTAGAAAAGCTCTTGTTGCTTTTTAGACATTTAATGATTTAACTTATAATTAAGAAAGTTGCTAGGGCTTTGTTATCATTAACTTGAATTGAAACATTAAAAATTACTTCACTGTTAATGCACATTTACTGATCTTAGCACCCCTCTCCAAACAAATTTTTGGAGTTATATGGCATTTACTAGTGATTTATAGCACTTTTTTTTTTGGCCTGTATGCGTCTCTTTTTGTGTGCTTGTGTTTCTGACCCGTGAAAATTTTAATATGCTTGTTTAAGTGTAGTCTGCTTGGCTCGATTCTGTGTGTATTTGTGGATTTCTTGTGTCCAAGCCAGCTATATTCTATTTTTGTTAGGCCGTCCCTGTAGATGGAGAAGTTTTCCAAGGAGCATCTACAATCACTGTCGAGCATTTAACTGGGGAAAGCAAACCAGTTGACAGAAAGGTTGGGGATACACTTCCTGGTGGTGCTAGGAACCTTGAGGGGATGATGATTGTGAAGGTATTTTTAGTTTAACATTATTTTATTTTCTCTGTTGTATGCTACATCAATTTTTATCCATATCCTTAATTACATGTGGGAGCTTCATTTCTCTGTTTCATTTTTCTATCATTTATCCTTTGTTCTAGAAATTTGGGCTTCCATCTTTTGCCTATCAGTCATTTTTTTGTGTGTTATAATACTTGGGCAATAAAACTTTTTGATTTGGACCTCCTAAATATTAGGTCTCTTAGGTGCCCACTTTCACCACAGGATTACTTCAATTTAAACTCTGTTTTCTTTGGGTTTTATGTGAATTTTGAATAATGCTTTTCTCACTTGAATACAAAGATAATTCATCTATAAATAGGCAAGTACAAGAAATAGAAAGAGGAAAGAAATCTTCCTACAATTAAGTAATTCTTATAATTACGGAATAAACATAAATACCTATAATTAAGGAATTACCCTTTTTATACTATGACTAAATATAACAAGTACTAAATAGAATTAAAGTAAATAATAAGGAGCATAATTCCACACTCCCCCTCAAGGTGTGTTGTACAGATTGTACATGCCCAACTTGTTGGTTAGCTCATCAAAACTTGACTTAGGGAGAGCCTTGGTGAGAATGTCTGC
>NW_018165035.1:586178-586590 GCF_001263595.1 Phalaenopsis equestris | reverse complement strand
CGATCAATCTCAATGTGTTTCGTTCGATCAAGATTCTTTGCGATACTTGCGATACTGATTGCTGATTGTCACAGAACATATTGATAGAATTTTCTCCTATAATTCCAAGCTTCTTGAGAAATCTTTTGATCCACATTCCTTCACAGATACCAAACGCCAGTGCTCTGTATTCTGCTTCTGCACTACTCTGAGATACCACCGATTGCTGCTTGCGATTGCTTCTTACTTCTGCTTCTCCATGTCACTAGATTGCCGCATACATAAGAGCAATACCTAGAGGTTGATTGTCAGGTGGATATATCTACTGCCCAATCAGCATCAGTAAAGACTTATACCTTTTGACTATCATTCCTTTTGAGTAATAATCCTTTCCCTGGTGTCATCTTTAAGTATCTTAAGATACGGTTGACAG
>NW_018165035.1:584857-586113 GCF_001263595.1 Phalaenopsis equestris | reverse complement strand
TCTGGTCTGGTGTGAGAGAAGAATATAAGCCCTCCAACAACCCGCTGATATCGTCCTTTGTCGACTGGTAAACTATCATTCTCCATTTCAATCTTTTTATACGGGTCTATTGGAGTATCTATTGGTTTGCATCCAAGCATACCATCGGTTTGCATCCAATCATACCAGTTTCTTTCAATAGGTCCAATGTGCACTTTCTTTGAGTTACGGCTATCCCCATTTTGGATCTTGCAATTTCTATTCCCAAGAAGAACTTCAAGTCTCCGAGGTCCTTGATTTCGAATTCATGGGCTAGAAACTTCTTCAGCTTTATCAATTTTTTAGTGTGATCCCCGGTAAGAATGATGTCATTAACATACACAATAAGTACAACAATATTCTTCCCGGATCTTTTTATGAGCATTGTATGATCAGCCTGGCTTTGGGTATAACCGCACTTGATTACTGAATTGGTGAATCGGGCAAACCAAGCACGGGGAGATTGTTTGAGACCATACAGAGATTTCTGGAGCTTGCATCCTTTGCCACTAGGGAAGGACCCTTCAAGACCAGGCGGTAAATCCATGTATACATCCTCTTCAAGATCTCCATTAAGGAATGCATTTTTGACATCAAGTTGCATAAGGGGCCAGTCTCGGTTTGCTGCAATGGAGAGTAGGATTCTAATGGAGTTCAGTTTGGCTACTGGGGCAAATGTCTCTTGGTAGTCAATTCCGTATGACTGGGTATATCCTTTTGCAACCAGTCGGGCTTTTAACCGATCTATGCTTCCGTCTGCCTTACATTTGATTGTAAATAACCACATGCATCCTACTGGTCTCGTATCCTTGGGCAAATCAGACACAATTCAAGTTCCACTCTTTTCTAGTGAAGCAACTTCTTCATTCACAGCTTTTCTCCATTCCGGGTGTGAGAGAGCTTCCTGAATAGAATTCAGAACCTTTATGCTGTCAATAGCAGTAACAAATGCATGTTAGAGAGGAGATAATCTCTCATATGAAACAAATCGGGCAATAGGATGTTGAGTGCAAGGAACATCAGAATTGTCTTTCACAGGCGGGGTAAGCTCAGAATCACTAGTGTCTATAGATTCCGTACCTGAGTGAGTTTCAGAGGGTTTTGGAGCCGGATTAGATTCTTGGACAACAGTTGGAAGCGGTGTTAGGTTCTCTATTCTCTCAGCAGTTCTGTTTCGTCTTGTATAGACCCGAAGTTCCTGAGGAGTGGGTTGTGTAGACTGAGGAGGGTGAGTAGGG
>NW_018165035.1:584228-584554 GCF_001263595.1 Phalaenopsis equestris | reverse complement strand
GAATACCCTATGAATATGCATTTGACAGATTTGAGGTCTAATTTACTGCGGTGTTGTTTGTGAATATGAACAAACGGAGCAACCAAATAGTTTGGTAGGGACAACTGAAGAGAGTGTACATGTATTTGGAAAGGAGCGAAGGAGGACATCAATTGGACTACGGAAACCCAGAATACGAGATGGATCCGATTTATGAGGTAGCAGCAGTCAATGTTGTCTCGCCCCAATAACATTTAGGGACCGATGTGGTAAACATGAGACAGCGGGCTACCTCCAACAAGTGACGATTTTTCCGGATTTTTACCCCATTTTGTTGGGGAGTATCA
>NW_018165035.1:569949-583967 GCF_001263595.1 Phalaenopsis equestris | reverse complement strand
GCCCCAGAAATATTTTTTTCACGAGAAGGACCTTAGACGTCACTATGGATCAGAGAAAAGGGACGAGTGAGTCTGTATGATAAACGATGAAATGAAGTACGAGTGTGTTTTGCAATTAAAAAAAATTTGCAATTAAAAGAGGTAGGATTTTTATTAATAAATAAATGAGGAAACAGTTTCTCAAGGTACATAAAATTGGGATGACCTAAACGACAATGAAGTAACAGGATTTCACTATCATTATTAACGCTGTAATGAAATATAGATGTACTAAGAGGATTTAAGCCAACAGACTTGATACTGGAAAACAACCGGTGGGTGAGACTAGACTGACAGAGGGTTTGTTGAGAAAAAAGAGACCACTGTGCAAGTCAGCACTGCCATTCATTCCCCCCGATTTCAAATCCTGAAATTCACAAATATATGTAAAAAATTTAACAACACAATGACAATCATGAGTGAGCTTACTAAATGAGATCAGATTAAAATCCAAAGTAGGAACTTGAAACACAGAAGTGAGGAATAAATCTGGAGCGATGCGGACAGAACCAAGACCAGCAACTTTGTAGGCTGATCCATCAGCAATCCGAACAGTGAGGGTCAGATAACACGACCGGTAATCCATTAATAAGGAGATATTCCCGGTCATATGATCGGAGGCACCTGAGTCAACAATCCAGGGGCGAGAAGAGGTTGAATCCAAGACAAAAGCGGATGGGGAAATACCTTGATAGTTTGATAGGCTGGAGTGGTGACAGCTGACCGAGCATCTTCTGGAGGGCATGAATATGTTCTTCGCTGAATGGGCTCGTTCCTGGTGAGGCTTCGGTGGTGATGGTGGCAGCTGCCCGATGATCCCGTTTGGGTTTCCCATTGGCGGGTTTGCCATAAATCCGCCAACACGTATCCTGAGTATGGCCAGAACGGCGGCAGTGGTCACACCAAGGGCGGCCCTGACGTTGGCGGTTGTCTGTGGATGGGATTTGAGCAGCAAGTGCAAACCCGTCAAGGGCTGTAGTGGACAAGAAAACACCTAACATGACCTTTTGGCGACTCTCTTCGCAGCGTATATCTTTCAAATTCAAAATCCGTGAGCGAGTCTGGTCAAACTCAGATTTGAGGCCGAAGAGTTCAGCTTGACGAAAGTCATGAAGAGTGGTCTCAACAACAAATAGTTCGCTTGTATTGTCCGAACTAGAATTCTCATGGGCAACATCCCAGATTTCCTTAGTCGTGCCATAGAGAAGAAAATTTTCGCCAATATCAAGTGCCATCGAGTTAACAAGCCAGACCATAACCATATTATTCTCGGATTTCCAAGTCTTGTATGACAGATCTGTCTTCATTGGAGCTGGAGCATCACCAATGTGGTAGTCATCTTTGCCTTTGACGCATACACACATCACGACTGACTGCGACCATTGGAGGTAATTCTGACCGGTGAGTTTGTGGCTGGTGATGAGGACAAAATTATTGTCTGAATTGCTGGGTAATGGAGACCCAGCCGCAGAGGGGTGGCTAGAAGTGACATCATTAGTGGAGGAGGACGCGCGGACAAGGCTAGAAGTGACATCACTAGTGGAGGAGGAGTTGCAGGCATGGCCGTACTTAGTCATTGGAGAGGAGAGGTGGCCAACAAAATGACCAGAGATCAGGTTGCGCCGAAGAGGAGCACGGCTGGAACGGGCTGTGCTCGATCGCGGAAGAAGAGTCTGCGCTTAGGTGCGGACAATCGCGGGAGAGGTGTGCACTAGGGCTGCGTGCGCTCGGATGCGGTCGATTGGGGCGCAGACGATCGGAACAGGTGCTCGGACGATCGGGAGAGACGCTCTGACGCGGACGATCTGGACAGGCTGTCGATCGGGACGATCGGGACAGGCGCTCGGACGATCGGACGCGGTCGATCGGAGAGAGGCGTGATCAAACGATTGGACGAGGAGCTGCGCTCGGACGCGGACGATCGGTGCAGGCGCAAACTAGAGCAGCGCTCGGGCAAAAACGATCGCGGGAGAGAAGGACCGTGATCGAGCCGAGCGGGAGAAGCTTTCCTTTGATGGCTCTGATACCATGTGAATTTTGAATAATGCTTTTCTCACTTGAATACAAAGATAATTCACCTATAAATAGGCAAGTACAAGAAATAGAAAGAGGAAAAAAATCTTCCTCTAATTAAGTAATTCTTATAATTATGGAATAAACATAAATACCTATAATTAAGGAATTACCCTTTATATACTATGACTAAATATAACAAGTACTAAATAGAATTCAAGTAAATAATAAAGAGCGTAATTCCACATTTTATAATTTTACCTAATTGTTAATGGATTGCCAAATAGCTCATATATCCTGACCACTGCTTCCTTATAATTGTACTTAAACTCTTCTAGACATGTTGCTGATCATGCAGATAAGAGTTAACACTACATTTGGTGAAACCGTCTGATTTTTTCTCTTGTTTTTCTTTTTGACTGCCTTAGACAACAAAGTCATGGGAAGATTCCACTCTGAACAAAATTGTGCAGTTGGCTGAAGAAGGACAGCTAAATAAGCCAAAGCTACAAAGATGGTTGGATGAATTTGGAGAGCAGTACAGTAAGATTGTCATAGCGTTATCTTTGATGGTTGCTCTTATTGGTCCATTAGTCTTCAAGTGGCCATTTATTGGCACCTCAGGTACTTGACCACCCAAAATAGTTAGAGGCTGTTAGGAATCACTTTTGATATTTAATTTTTAATTTTAATTTTGTTTTATTTATGTTTAAATTTAAAACAAAATGATATGATATAACATATTTAGTTGTTTTTAAAAAACACTCAAAATAACCTCTAGATGTTTTAAGTATTTTTAAATGCAAGCTAATTTATTTTTAAAAATAAAAAATAAAACATGCAAAATATGCACAAGACATAATTTTTAAAAATAGAAATAAAAAATAAAAAGTAGAAGTGATCACAAACAAGCTCTCAACGATAACAATATCGAAGTGTGTGAATAAGTTAAATAAATTAGAAGACATTCAGATTGTGTTGTTCAAATGAGCAAACACGTCGTAACCTATAGCATTTGAGATTTATAAGTTCGTTTTCACCCGGGCAAGGAGCCCATGTTATCCATCCTTATGTTTCTTGGTCGAATTTAGTCTTTTTAAAAGGAACATTTGAATCTATTGAGACATAAGCCTTTATTGAACTTTAGATATTTTTTTGCTAACTTGTCATATGTTTTGTTAGTGTGTTTGGATGATATACGAATAATAAATACATTCAAAATATTGGGGACTGAACTTCTTCTCCATTGAAATTAAATACCCAACAAAATTTCAAGTTATTAATTTATTAGGATTGCCACATTTCATGATGAATTTTGACTTTACATCCAGATTTAAATTTTAAGAATGAAGAGGGTTGGACATATGTCCACATTTGATTAACATTTTAGATCTTCTTTAACATTAATCTTACAATCCCATGAAAATTTGAAGTTTGGAAGGATCCATTTGTAAGATTTAAAATTATTGCATTTTTTTTTTGTTATTCTATTCATTCTGGCTGATTCTTGGTGTTAGGTTCGCATAGAATTCTTCATGTAATTTTGCTCCTCACAGTTTGTGTTACTGGAGTACTACAGAAATTTATGAAGGATCATATATCTTTCAACTATCTCCCTTCCTTTGATTTTATAAGCTTATGAGAATGCATGCTATGTTCTATTTAAGTTGAAACTGAGATCAATTGTCTCCAATTTATCGTATTATTTATTTGTATTCATTTTTACTTCCAAAATTCCTCTACAATTTCCCAATTTTAAAAGAAAAAAAGATCGAGTTTCTTATGGTGAAGGATAACATCGGAACAAAAAATAAAAGCAGCGACTCAAAATGGTTAAAATACAAGAATAAAACAAGCTATTGATAACGTAGTAATTATATAGGCTTTATAATCTGTGGAACAGAGCATGAAAATTTACGTCAAAATAGCACAATTCTATATGCTCTTTAATAAAGTACAAATTGCTTTTTTTTAATAATAATAATATTATTTAAAGTTTTCTATTATATCTATCTTATGATTGAAACATGAACCTGTTGCTGCGATTGGTTCTTTAGTCAAAATTGGATTGTCAATATTTTGTTTTTATTGTGAATTTTGATTGATATCTTTTTTAATTGATGGCTTAATTCAACCAATGATATCAATGGTTTTTGCAAGGAGTGAATATTTAATAGCTATATTTTGCTATTGGCATAAATCCAAGTAAGCTTAGATGATAAAGATTGTTGCAATGTGTGATGAAACTCGTCATTTAAGTCTGCTTTCATTATAAGTTATGCAATCTGTCTCACTCATTTTAAAAGAATTTCATATACTTTATTTTTTTTTTAAAACAAGCAAATAAAGAGAGTGGAAATTGAAGTTGATGTTTTCTTGTATCTTTTCTATCAAATATGTTATTTTCTTCCTCTTCATTGATGTTGTGTAATCTTTAGCTTGCAAAGGTTCAATTTACCGCGCCTTGGGGCTTATGGTAGCAGCATCTCCTTGTGCCTTAGCCGTGGCTCCTTTGGCATATGCTACAGCCATCAGTTCATGTGCAAGTAAGGTACTTGTTATTAGTTGCTGTGGTTTCAGTATTTTATGTTCTGTTATATAATACCATAAGTAAGCAAATTGATTTTATAGCATTTCTTTTCAGCATTAAAATATTTTTATTTTTATTTTTTTATTGTTAATTTTAATATTTTTGCTAATTACATCTCATGTTCCTTATTTCCAACATGCTAGTTCGAGGGTTACTTTCATGGTGGTGATAGAGGGTATATGTGCCTTTCGTTTTCCTTATAAATATGTTCTGTAAACATAACCCATTGAAGTGTAGGAATAAAGTTGCATGTATCGATCACTCACTGGACTTTGAATTTGCTACTTCCCAAATGGATTCATTCAGAGATTTAGTAATAAGCACTCACGTCCATGTGTTTACATAGAACTTACAAGTGTAAATGAATTCTGTGAACTAAAGGAAATTTGCGATGAAAGGAAATCATTGTAGTTTCGTCAACAAGAATTACATACTTGCGACATTTACATTATTGCATATTAATTGGAAATTGAAAGGAAGAACTTATAAAATCCATCTGGAAAGAATTATTAATCAGCACATGTAGCTCTGGCTGATGATTCTAGTCTCGTACAACATCTTAAAGCTTCTTTGCATCTTTGATACATGATGTATGTGTGGGTTCCAAAAATTTGATGCCTCAGCCTTCCTCATAAAGAAATGAAAATGAAATGATCGAGGGAGGGAGTTTTACATGAGTTGCAGGTTAAATTTTTAGAAGACAACTTCAATAGACAATAGTAGATAAGATAATGCCCAAGGATTTCAAGCCTCATTTTGTGAAGATTCTAAAATATGGGTTTCAAAGTTTCCCGTAAATGCAAACTCCTATGGTTAATTACCTCTCTCGATAATGATATAACACTTTCCATTAAGACTAGTTATTACAGAGAGCCAAGTATTCTAACTCAACATATGGTTACAATAAATTTAAAATATTAAAATCATAATTATTACTACTAGCGTAGAGCGAATGGTGGGGGAAATGGTGAAGGACCCGATCAAGCTCCCATTGTTTTGTAATCCCTGGGTATCATCTTCATTGGTCTTTTTGTTCAATGGATGTAGTCGAACGAACTTGATAAAAAAATCTTTGTCAACAGTTATAAATTGCTTTGTCCAAGAGAATCTTGTAAACTATGGGTAGATATTTGATTCAGAAAAATCCAAGTCTTTCGTAACTTATAGAGGACTTTGTGTCATATAAGTTATATCTTATGATTCACAATGCAAAGTGAAAATTCATTGTGGAGCATATGGACTATAACCATGATCATAATATAGTGGAGCATATTAGCCAAATCACCCTGTCAGTGGGCTCTGGTTGCAACTGCTTCTCTTATGAAGCTATTAAGCCAAATCACGAGGTCAAAGGATCTGAGTAATGTCCTTACCAACTCATAATTATTTTGAATGTGAATTTAATAGTATACTTAATATAACATTCAATTTATGTGAGTTTAGGTTAACCTTAAATTTATCACCCTCGACAAACAGTTTTGTAGGATGGATAAGTTTTGCTTTTAGTTATTTAATTGATATAATATCATTTAAATATTTTTATAGTTTATAATATAGAATTATAATTTTTTGAATTGGCCCATTCGATTAAGATTCACTTTCAACTTGGTTACTGTTATGTCTATACGTGAGCCGGTCCTCTCTGGACCGTCTGAAGACATCATAACCGGCCCACAGACGGGCCGGTCTTGGCGACATAATGAAGCGGGACGAATTTGGGGGGGGGGGGGGGGGAAGAAGGAAAGGGAAGCTTGTGGTCCACTAGGGCCTTAATCACCCATGTAAGGAGGAGAAATTAAGCGATTTTGGAGGAAAATTTAGGAAAAGTTTTTGAAATGCTGGGAGGGGATTCTATTAAGGGGAGAACCTAGGGTTTGCTTTCTTTATTCATTATTTTGTTGGTACTGTGTTTTTTTATTTTGGTGGTGTTCCTATTTATGTCTAGGGTGTGGGAAGAGCCGATCTCGAAAGTAGATCATCTTTTGTATCTTGCTTGTTTGCATATATTTTTCACAAGTAGCACCCTTTTTTGACTTGTTTGCATCTTTCTACGTCGTTTTGTTGTTGTTGCTTATTTATTTTGAGTCCGGACCGTATCAAATTTGTATCAGAGCATAGATCTTAGTGGGATGACAACAAATAAATTGGATGTACCAGAAGACGAGGTAGGACAAATCAAATCAGGAATGGAAAAGAGGTTCGCCAACTTGGAGGACTGTTTTCTTCCATTGAAAGTTGAATGGAGGATGGATTTGAAAGCATAGGAAAAATGTGGGAGATGATCTAAAAGCTCATGGAAATGCAAGCCAAGGCCGTGCCAATCGTTCCAGTGGCCAATTCTAACCAAGGATTGATCAAATAATCCTTGGTCTGGCCGAAAGGGAAGGAGATTGAGCGAGAAGACAACGAAGAAGACCTCATCAACCTACGAGAACGCCCCCTAGGACTCCAAGAGGAGGGGGGGCGGGGGTAGCGATTTCTGATGGAGGGGGATAGACCAAAATTTGGAGGAGGGATGGTGTAAGGGTTACGGAAGAGCACGATGGAAGAAGGAGGGATTCAAGAATGGGATATGTTTATGACCGAAGGAGGGAGTTCCACTCTAGACACATGGGTGGAAATACCATAGGGAGAGGAGGTTGGGGCGGAGATGCAAGGGCCATGAAACTAAATATGCTAATCTTCAAAGGGGAGGATGCACATGGATGTGTGTATTTGGTGGAGCGATAATTTGCGATTAACGGGTTGACTGAGGAAGAGTAGCTCATGGTAGCGGGATTATGCTTGGAGGGGAAGACTTTAGTGTGGTTCCAGTGAATGGAGGCAAGGTATCCGATATACTCATGGGAGGTGTTTAAGAATTACTTGTTGGAACATTTCCGAGTCATTCGTGAAGGAGACCTACCCGAGCAATTTTATGCTCTGACTCAGGAGGGGACAATTATGGAGTATTGAGAGAAGTTTGAGCTCTTATAAGGAGGTTGAGGGGGATATCTGTAGCAAACTTGAAAGAGAATTTTTTGAAAGGCCTGAAGCACGACATACAAGCAGCTATCTGCTTCTTGAGGTCGCGGGGATTGAGGGAAATGATGTAAGACAAGAAAAAGGTGAAGAAGACTAGTAAAGGCGGCAATACCGAAGGATTCTACAGGAGCACTTGACACTCATGAGACCGAGAACCCATACGGTGGCGTTTCAGATAGAGATGCCGAAGGAAAAGAATATAGGACCACATCTCAGGGGTAGTTTTGAGCGCCTCATAGATGCAGAAGTGTCAGACAAAAGAACTAAAAGGATCATGTTACCGCTGTGACGAGAAATACACCCCAGGACACCGTTGCAGGGAGCGCGTCCTTTAAGCTCTTTTTGTTTAGGAGGATACAAAGAGTGAAGAATCATAATAGGAAGCACCAGAGGAAGAGCATATGCTTTTGGATGTGGCGGATGTGTCTTTCAATTCGGTAGTGAGATTTACTCTGAACCACACCATGAAGGTGAGGGGATGGATCGGGAAACAACCAATTGTGTTGTTGGTGGATACTGGGGCCAGATATAAATTTATCTTAAATCAGATTGTGGAGTATCTATGGTTGAAACTGGTGACTACAGAGAGCTTCGATGTCATGATGGAGACAGAGAAGATGGAGAAAAGTTGGGGAATTTGCAAGGGGTTGGTTTTGACACTATATGACCTACAGATGGTGAAAAACTTCTTTCTTTTAAATTTGGGTTGCACATGTGATTTTGGGGATGAAGTGACTGTGAATATTGTGAGAGATGAATGTGGATTAGAAGTCCTTGACGATGGAGTTCCAAGTGGATGGTAGGAATGTTTTGCTAAGAGGAGACGTTAGCTTATGCAAAATCATGGTGTTGTCGCTCAAAGCCATGGTCAAGTCGATTCGGGGAGTATGACTGGTTTACTTGGTGGAGTTACAGAGCATTGAGGAGGTTCAAAATCATAGTTGGCAGAATTTTTGGAAGGGGTACAAGTCCTCTTATAACAATTTACTGATGTGTTCCAGCGGCCAAGCGGGTTACCTCTTCTGAGAGAACACATACACGTTATTATATTGAAGGAGGATGTTTCTCCCTTCATCGTCAGACCGTATGGGTATCATAGATTCAGAAGGATAAAATGGAGAAACTGATCTGAGAGATGCTTGAGGTTGGGATTATCAGGCCTAGTGTGAGCCATTTCTCTAGTCCCGTCTCGTTGGTGAAGATTAAAGATGATAATTGGAGATTTTGCGTGGATTACCGAGTTTTGAACAAGAAAACGGTGTTGGAAAACTTACCTATTCCTTTGATCGATAAGTTACTAGATAAGTTTTATGGGGCAATCATTTTCTCAAAAAATGATCTTAAGTCAGGGTACCACCAAATCAGGATGAATCTAGTGGTTGTGCACAGTACATCATTCAGGACACATGAAGGATATTATAAGTTCTTAGTGATGCCGTTTGGCCTCACCAACGCCCCGAAGACATTTCAATCCATCATGAATAAGGTTTTTCAACTTCATCTCTGGAAATTTGTCCTGATTTTTTTCGATGATATTTTGATCTATAGTCGTACAGAGATAGAGCATATGGGGCACATGAAGACAGTCCTGAAGACGTTGAGAGACCACCAGTTGTATGCTTACTTGAAGAAAGGTTCTCTTGCACAGTTACATGTGGTGACCAACGGGGATAGCAGTGGATTAATCCAAGGTCTAGACTATAGTTGATTGGTTCGTACCAAGGAATTTGAAAGAGTTGAGAAGATTCTTGGGGCTCACAGGCTACTGTCGGAATTTCGTGAGAGGATGGCACGATAACAGTTTCATTTGTGGGGAAGCAACAACAAAGGCGTTTGAACATCTGTAGAGGGCAATGACCAGCGTATTGGTATTAACACTTCCCGATTTCAACAAACCATTTGTGGTTGAGACTAATGCGTCAGGGTATGAATTGGGAGCAGTGCTCATGCAGGATCAACAACTGATTTCCTACTTAAGTCAGGTTCGTAGGGCCAGAGCAAGGCTAAAGTTAATGTATGATAGGGAATTAATTACAATTGCCTTGGCCATTCATAAGCGGCGGTCCTACTTGTTGGGACGACATTTTTTGGTCAAGACAAATCAGAGGAGCTTGAAGCATTTGCTGGATCAGCGAATGGTAATTGAGGAGTATCAGAGATGGCTATCCAAGCTACTGAGGTTTGATTTTGAGATTCAGTACCGGCCAAGCTTATAGAACAAGGCAGCTGACGCACTGTCGAGAAAGGTGGAGGAGCCCCAATTGACGACCCAATAAATCCCCTTGGTTGTAGATTGGGAAGCCTTGAGATAGGAAAGAAAAATGTGTGAGGAGCCGAGAAAGATAAGGGCCGAGTTGCTACAGGATCCAAAAATCTTCCAGGATATGCATTGAGTGGACAACAACTGCTCCATCAGGGGTGATTCGTGTTATCCAAGTCGTCGGAGTATATTCCCAGAATATTGCAAGGGTTTTATGACAGTTTGACTTGAGAACATTCATGGGTTCATAAGACTTACAGTTTTCTGAATGTAGAACTTTATTTGGTGGGGATGCGCAAAGATGTTGAGAATATGGTGGCATATCAGCGTCACAAGTACTTGGCCACGACACCAGGAGGGTTACTACAATCATTAGCATTATTGGGGAAGGTTTGGAAAGAAGTGAAGATGAATTTCATTGAGGGATTTCCACGGTCAGACTGTTTACGGTCATCATGGTGGTCGTGGATCGCCCGAGTAATTATGCTTATTTCATTCCCTTACGACATCCCGATGATCTCAGACACAGCGTTGTTTATCCGGGAAGTGCTTCGTTTGCACGGAGTACCTGAATCGATTGTTTTAGATAGGGAGGTGTTCCTCAACCACTTCTGGAAAGAGCTATTCAGGTTGCAAGGGACATTCCTCAAGAGAAGCACTGCATATCATTCTCAGATCGATGGACAAATGGAGATGGTCAACAGGAGTGTGGAGACGTACCTACACTGTTTTGTAACTGATACGCCGAAGCTATGGGCCAAGTGGATTGCATGGGCCGAATATTGGTATAACACGTCATACCACACCAAATCACATACCACTCCTTTCAAGCTATTATATGGGCGGGATCCACCTCACTTGGTATATTATGGGCATGGCTCCACACTAGTATCCAACATCAATCAATACTTGGAGGAGAGGGATAAGATACTAGTAGAGCTCAATGGACATTTACTCAGAGCTCAACAAATCATGAAGAGGAAAGCGGATGAAACATAGGAGAGAGGTGCAATTTGAACCAAGGGACATTGTCTACTTGAAGCTGAGGCCCTACTAACATAAGATATTGACCAAAAGGAGCGAGAACTTTAACCACGATACTATGGACTTATGAGGTGATGAAACACATCGAGGAAGTTGCTTATCTTTTGAGGTTACCTTCATCGTCCACACTACACCTGATCTTCCATGTGTCATAGCTGAGACTTGCATTTGGAGATTTTACACCCTGTACATTACCGCCGACACAGAAGAATTGGAGATGATTTTGGCCATTAGAGATCGAAGGGGTGCGGTGAGGAGTTGGGGGAGCAAAGAAGGTATTAGTCAAATGGAAGGGGCTACCAGACTACGAAGCAATATAGGAGCCTTTCAAGGTGATCCACAAGCAGTTTCCATCCTTCTATCTTGAGCACAATGTGTCTTTTTGGGAGGGGAGTAATGTTACGCCTATACGTGAATTGGTCCCCCTGGACTAGCTGAAGACATCATAACCGGCCCACAGACAGGCTGGTCTTGGCGACATAATGAAGTGGGGCGACTGGTGGGTGCCGCAGAAGAAGGAAAGAGAAGGGTGGGGTTCAGTAGGGCCATAATCACCTATACAAGGAGGAGAAATTGAGGGAGCTTGTAGGGGTTAAAAAGAAAGTTTTTGAAATGCTGGGAGGTGATTCTATTAAGGGGAGAACCTAGGTTTTGCTTATTTATGCATTATTTTGTTGGAAGCTTGTGTTTTTTTCTTTTGGTGATGTTCCTAGTGATGTATAGGGCGTGGGAGAGCCGATTCACCTCTTGAAAGTAGATCAACTTTTGTATCTTGCTTGTTTGCATTTGTTTTTCACAAGAGCAGCCTTTATTTGAATTGTTTTAATCTATCTATCGTCATTTCGCTGTTGTTCCTTGCTGATTTTGTATCCGGAGCGTATCATTATCATCATGGTATTCAAATAACTCAAAATTTTCATATTTGTTTTTGATTGGAATATACAATTTGAATATTATTAAAACTTGGTCTTGTCAACTTAAATCATCATGAGGAGGATTGGATTGGTTCGGTGAAGCCTCGTCATGTCAACTTTGATTTTTATCAGAAGAAGGATCGAACTAGTTGAAATGAGACTTACGACCTTGTCCTATTGACAATGCGGCCCACTCTTGAGCATGCATATCTTAGTAATTTTCAATTTGGCTTTTGACAGAGGTTTTTGTAAGACTTTATAATACATGTATGCTGATTGATGCAAATTTAATTTTAGTTTAAGCTTATTTGGAGCTCCCACAACATTCTCAAACACTTAAATTTAGTGAATTAAGGTGAGCAACGAAATACGTACGCTTATTAGTTTTTATAATGTGCACACATCACGACTTACTTATTTAATACTCTAACAATAGCTTCAGAACATTTGAATAATTTTCTTATACACATTCCAATGCATTAGAAAAATAATGTTGTATGGTGCACATTTTTAAATATTTAGGTTTTATTCTTTGCACAAATATAACACCTTGATTAAGATTTTCGCCTTTTGTCAACTTATATAAGTTGTGTGGATCCAACGAGGATTAGGAAAAAAATAAAATATTAATTGTGCATTCTCATTTCTTGCAATGAAGCTCTAACTTATCAAAATTTGGAAATTCAGGGAAGCTTTGTTATTTTCATAGGCTAGCAATTAACTTCATTATAAGCTCATCATATGTTTTTTTTTTTTTATTATTGAAAATGAAGTTTCGATTTAATTGTCACGTCTTTGTTGCCCTCTCTCTATAATTCATTTAATGGGGTTTGCAATATACTTCATTTCCTCAGTAGAGGGTCCAGTTTAAACTCATTGATTAGCTAACAAGTTCCTTGTAGGTTTCATTCATGTTCAGAGATAAACTTTAGTCACATATTGTCCATCTTTGTATTCAAGTCTTTCTGAAGTCCTTAATTTGTAGCCTAGGATCTTTATTTTTATTGCATTTTAGGCCAAATAAGTTCAGTTTAATTATTCTTTATAAGCGGCGTTCATGCAAAATTTTAGCAGTCTTCTGGCACCGTCCTCCCTTGAAGGGCTACATCAAGACTTTCGGCCTGCTACCACGCCAAATAAAGTGTTCATGGTTGGTGTTGCGAGACACTGTAACCAAAATCTTTAGAATCCTCCACACCAAGAAAAACGTGCATAAGTGCTTGCAAGTAAACTTTTTGCAATTTATGCTTTCTCTGTCGTGCTAAGAAAAGTGTCTATAGAGCTTGTCCTCTACGTTGCGAGTGCCGTTTACTAGTTTCCCCAGCCACACTAAGCCGAATATGCCTGAGTTACGCTTTACTTACCAACCTTTTTTCTACCTTTATGTGTGATATGAAGTCGACAAGGATGCAACATGACTGGCAAATACACATCAAATTTTTATTCACTTTCTTCTTATTTTTATTTTATATCTTGCAAATAATGAACAATGGTGACAACGAGACGAAGGGGTAGGTACACAACAAAAAAAATGTTTTCTGATTTTGGAGAGAAGTTGGAAGTTGTTGAGATGAGCTCTTCTCTGGTTGATGCAACATGGAGGAGTGCTGACGTGCTGTGGCTGGGAGAGGGTTCTCAAGTAGGAGATGGCGATGGCTTGGTGGAAGCTGTGCCGGTGTGCAGTTCTGGATGTTCAGTGCTTGGGAGACTGGGAGCATGTTGAGGATAGGTTACCGACATGAGCCAGGAGAGCAGCAACAGTAGAGGGAGGAGTTGTGACGAGTGAAGAGTTTGGCTTGGTGGGGTTACTTGTTGCTGATTGCAGGAGAAAAAGCAGGTTTGGGGACTAGCCGCAAATGTATTGATGGGGGTGCAAGAGACGAAGTGAAGGAGAGGCTTTGGGATAGAAGGGAGATTGCAGGCTGGTAATGCACGAATGAGGAAGGATACAAGAGTAGGGCTCCTCGACTAATAGTGGATACTTGGTAGTATTTTTTATTTTTTATTTTACTTTTTTGTTCAGTGACACAGGAGGATTGGGCTGGACAGTTTGTGAGAGGGCTGCTACAATGCGTGCGGGATTCAAGATTGACATTGCATATGATATTATTAGAATTATATATATACATAATGA
>NW_018165035.1:566895-569862 GCF_001263595.1 Phalaenopsis equestris | reverse complement strand
ATATATATATATATGTGTGTGTGTGTGTGTTTGCATGCTTGTGTGTATACACATATATACGTCCATACATACTTGTGTATTAATTTCTTGCCGATTTGCTCTCACATCTTGATTTGCTATCATCAACCTTGATATTTCATGTCATTAGGTTTCATGAGAGAAATATGAAAGTCATTTTGAGTAATTTTAACTTTTTGGATATGTTCGCACAATACATTTTTGTGATTGACATCATTGAGTGATTTTGACGAGCATCGAGATAATTTAGGCTCAAATTGTGTTGAGTCACACCAAAATACTGTCGTTTTGGATATTGGAATTCCCTGAAATCTTCCAAGAGCTTGCCAAAAACTTGCTATAGATTCCAATCTCAGGTTTAATGAACATTGCAGTGCTAGAGCTTTGACCAAAGGATGGAAAAACAAGATAGAATGGAATGGTTAATGCCCACACAGTTACAAGGCACTTTAACCGAAGACCCGCAATTTCTAGAATACCCACACCACAATTTCAGATACTATTTATAAGAATTAGCAATTCCAAAATCCAACCATTGCCCAGTGACTCAAACCAGACCAAATCAGAATCCTCCTAGACCAAGAACCATCATAAACTAAGAGAAAGCATCTTGCTCTCTTACAAAATCATCATTTAAATGTCCCAAATTAACTGAAATTGGAAAAATAAAATAACTACAAAATAATAAAATTTATTTAAACTTGGAACTTTTTTTTTGTTTGTTATTTTTTATTAGTGTAGATTTGTAAATTCCTGTGCCCTCCTGCTATGTCTTTTCCCTATTTTACCACTTTGATTCCTCTGTGAAGCCCTTCCTGTTACAGTTAATATTCAACAGCTTACTATTTACGAGGTTTCGCTTATCACTACTATTTAGTTAAGTCTTCTGCGATTTCTATTATAACTATGCCGTCCTCTATTTCAACGACTTTCTACTGCTTTTTTCTGTTGACCACTTTCTACTTCTGTAGCTTTACATTTAACGCATGTTGTCTATTCAGCAGTTTTCCATCTGTGGCTTTTTGTTCGACGACCCTTCAGGCTGTGTGATTGAGACTAAGCACTTCTTTTTGTTGTTCTTCATTGAACATTTTTGTTTTTGTTCTTTTTTTCTTATCTATCACTGAAGGTCATAAGAGGATTTATTTATCTTTGTGATTAAGCTCAGGATTTGAGACGCATGCAAAAACTCAATTATTATTTGAGTAGAATTTTTAGCTGGGTTTGCTATTTCCTTCTGATTATGTGTTTTAATTTATTAATTAAGTTAAAGGCTTTAAGAAATCTCAGTGTACAGATTTTTATTGAATTTTTTGCCTTCTTCTTTCATACATATATTGTTATTGTTTTGAAAGAATAATTGAGCTTAAACAATTTAACTAAATATAAATATTAAAATGTACGTGAATTTTAAATTTTGTGGTCTTCTTAATCCTGAATTTCCTAGCTGCTATTTTCTGTAGAAGGCCATTGGAATTTTTGTCGAAATTAATTTCAATCGTACTTTAAATTTTCATGGAAATGTCAAACAATTATTTGAGATTTAAAGTTTCTGTTGTATGAAATTTGTGTGCTTGTTACATAATTTTTCTCATCTCTTAATCATTATATCAAAAACATACGCCCTAAGATGAATTTATGAAAAGACAGATTATTTTGTAGAATTTCTGGAAAAGCCATCATAGCATTACCATTTGAAGGTTTTTTCCCAGGTTATTCAGAGTTTGTCATTCTCCGAAATCAACTCTAAGCGGTGCCTATTTAGCTGCATTTTCACTCTGAAAATGCCGATTTTTGTATCTTTGACCTCCCCGCTAAAATTCAATTCATATTTTTCTGTGAGCAATTCCCTAAAATCACCTTGACTGCGTTGGACAACATTTGGGTCTCGCCATCTAATGAATAATTTGCACTTTTTTCTCAAAAGCTGAAAACATTTTATACTTTGTTTTGCCACTAATTTGTTTTATACGAACTTACATTTGTTTGAACTTAACCTGAGGTTCTTGTGGGGTAATCAGTTTAGTGTTTACTGATTCGGTTCTATTTTTTCTATTTGAACTGTCTGACTTCGTTGCTGAGTGTATATTGTTTCCTTATAGGGTATTCTTCTGAAGGGAGGTCATGTGTTAGATGCTATTGCAGCTTGCCAAATTGTCGCGTTTGATAAAACAGGGACCCTGACAACTGGAAAGCTTATGTGTAAGGCAATTGAGCCAATTCATGGACATTGGGTTCAAGGTTACCCTTCTTGTTGCATTCCCAATTGTGAAAATGAAGCTTTGGCTATAGCTGCGGCCATGGAAAAAGGGACCACACATCCTATTGGGAGGTAAAAAAGTCATCCTATATATGTTGAGGTTTTTTGATACCACAATCTGCTAATAAATGGGAATGAATATCGATGCTAAGAAGTTTAATGCGATAAACATGTCTGGTGCTTTATTAGTCTTTGAACTAAAATTGTAGTTTTTTTTTTCTTTCACTTTTTTTTGTGAATCAAGTAAATAAAAAAAAACTTGATTTTCGGGAATGATATTTTACATTCACTTCAAACGAACACTGTTAGCTTTTGCTGCTACTGCTGTTGATGCAGCTGCTGTTGTTGAAAATGATAAATCTTGTTTTCCTCTTTTTCGCTCAACATAATTGTTGTTATTCCTGTAACTCTATGTTATTGGGTGTATTCCCCTATTAATGTGATAATCTTGCTGCTCTAGGCAGCGGAGAAATTACATGTCAGTTCTAAATTTCTTGCTGTCATTATTAGTCTATTTTCTGTGGTAAAACTCCGAGTCTAGTGATTCATTATTGTGCCAACTGCTTTTTCAGTATTTTGGTCGCTGCGAGTTTATTAATGTTCACCAGTTTGAAATGCGAGCAACTTTGGGCTAACATCCTTTTGTTTGCCCCTTCTTATAAGCTCTGCAGGGCAGTTGTGGACCATAG
>NW_018165035.1:553274-566885 GCF_001263595.1 Phalaenopsis equestris | reverse complement strand
GGAAAGAGCTTCCACAAGTTTCTGTTGAAAGCTTTGAGAGTTTTCCTGGTAGAGGTCTTTGTGCATCCTTGACCAGCATTAAGGTTGGGTCCTTACACGCTTAACTATTTCTTGAAATCTTCATGATCAATCATGCTTTACTTGAGATACTTCATTATGCACCTTTGTAGCATAGAGATGTTTTAGATCTCTTAGGGATAATAAATTTTGTGTACTTTATTCACTCAAGCTTGCTTCCTGCATGGAAAAGAAGTGTTTTCAAATTTTTTTAACTGGTTGGTTTAATGATGTTTTGATGTGAATCTTTGTTTATTTTGTTGTTTGGATGTATAGTTTAGGCATTGATAGCTAATGGAAAAAAAAAAGGATGGTATAGTTGCCTGTCGTTTAACCAAAAAAATAAATGAGTAAACTTATCTTTTGACATTTAATGCTCGGTAATGAGATTATAATTATCGAAATTAAATGTATTATAATCCATAAACCTATCATGAATGCTATGTAACAAATAACACAATCATCATCATCAATATAATTTAATAAAATAATAAGCTTTTCATAATTAACTTCAAGATGATCTTCCACGTTGTTATTAGGTGATAGCTCAATAATCAAAGTTAGTTGTTGTTGCCGATATCAGACCTAGGGCAACTCTAGATAATGAAAATTTAGACTTTTCAGATATATGGGCTACACTTCCTGGATAGCCCCTGTGGAGGGAGGTCCAGTATGTGTGAGACAAGACTCTTTTGTGCCACTTCTAGAAGCTCATAGGGAGTCATTGGGTTACTAAATTTATTTCAGTTGTACATTCACCGACATGCAGGATGGATGAACACAGTATTAGAAATCTCCTTAGGAGTTTTGCATGAAGGACATCCTACAGAGGGATTGAGGTCTTTTTAGAAAATAGGAAGCCTCTTCTGTGTGGTTATATTTCATTGTTATCCAGCTTGTCATAGATTTTGTTATAAAGTTCATTTCTCTGGACAAACTTGTTTATCATATAAATTCAACTTGTAATAACCAAAATAAATTAAAAATAAATTAGAAAAAATTGAGCGGTGATGATATCCGATGAATCGTCCTGGCATTCTAGTTCAGACTTTATGAGTCGAAGAAGGGCCTTTCATTCGTTATAGATCGAGAAACCGAGAGAGGGAGACTAAGAGGAGGAAGAGAGGGCGGACGATAGAGGAAGAAGATTTACTTGTATAACCCTAGGGCGGCAGTGAGAAATGGAGGGCAACAATCGATTTTTGGGATGTGGAAGAAAGAAGAAGTTTGTTAACATTGGAGTTGACTTTGAGGGTTTCTTCGTGTGCAAGGGAAGGCGTCAAAGCCAAAGGAGGAAGTATCGTATGCATCTGCAAGGGTCGGTCTGAGCCCCAAGCAAAGAAGCAACAAAATCACGAGCCTCTATTCGAGAAGAAGTTGGAGGAAAAGAGGAGGTGTATCTCGTGGGAGTAACACCATCGACCCGCGCATCCTATATGAAGGAAAAAGAGCAAGGTTGATGCAAGCCTTCGCCGGAGGAGGTCTAAGTGAGCGATCCTTGCGTACAGGAAAGGGGTGAACCGCGCCGAGCCTTAAAGGGAAAATTTAGGTATTGTTTTTCTAGCATTATAAATTAATATCAAGTTTTATTGATTAAATTGATGTTAGGGTTTGTTTATTGTAGTTATTATTTTATATTAAATTAAGTCATACTTAAAAATTAAGAAGAGATTATGTAAATTAATAGGATGAGACTTTTTAGAAGGCTTGTGGTGCATGTTTAAGTAGGAAAATACGAGTTAGTGTTTTGACCAGGTCAGTGCAAAATCAAGATCCTTAACTTAAGCTTTAAATAAAATTACACACACACACACACACACATATATACATATATATATATCTACATACATACATATATATGTATATACATACATATACATATTTATACATACATACATACATATGTATACCTATATACATACATATGTATACATACATACATATATATGTATATATATACATGTATGTATGTATGTATGTGTATATGTATAGATATATATGTCCCCGACTCTTTGGTTGGCACTGAGGTCGGGGTTTTGAACCCACCTATGTGTGGAAAAGTCGAGTGGTTAGACACATGAAGTTGTTTGGGGGCTCGTATCATAGCTTCAGGCTAATTTTTAATATATATATATATATATATATACACACACACACATATACAGATTGAATACCAAAATAGTTAGGATTATTGTTTTCGCTCTTCCTTTTTTTTATTTTTTTATTTTTGAGTCACGAGCTTCTGTTTTTTTATAATTTTTTTCTGAGTAAATCCCTCTTCCTGAACATATGAATGATTAGGAGAAAAGAAAAATCAGAAAATGAGGAGCATACAAAGAAAGTAGACAAACAAGAGAAAGAACGTTGAGAGATTTATAGAGTAAACTTCGCGTGATAGCCCAAGAGCGTATGCCCAAAACGAGACCGAATCGAAAATGCCTTGGAGCATATCCATGACAAGAACCCTTACAACCAGAGAATCAAATGTGCGTGCTTGTTCTCTGGTTAAGTGCAACAAAGAGATGTATCAATTTGGTTAATTACATCTTGAGGGATGACCATGAATACTTTCGATTAAAAGACTCCTGCTTGCCTTTGTATAACAGCTACTGTCACAAAGGACGGTTATCTCATAGGAGTGTCTCGATGCCTTCAAAGCTTGTGCTGATCCATACGGGCAGCGAGTGAGCCCCTCACGTTCTCATAAGGACGGTGGTTTATTGACGACCGGGGCCTATGAAATAACCGGGTTGTTTTGTAGGGTCCACACTATGCTTCTAAAGCCTAAATTGACCATAAGGGTAGAGTGTGAATCACTCTATCCCAAATGGGCGGCGGTCTATCTGCAATCGGGGCCTACAAGATGACATCGATGAAGTGTCAAAAGAAATGACATGACTCAAAATGGGCAAGCAAAGGAAATGTAGAGTAATTCTAATCGGGTAGAGATAGCTGGGTCAGGATACCACGAATCCGTCATCCCAAGCTATTAGAGCCCAAGTCTACTTGGTCGTGAATGTAGTTGACCCAACACAACTCGAGATCCCCTTGTCAACAATTTGTAAATTTCATCGTCCAAGTGAATTTCAGTATTTCTAAGGTCAAGAGAAAAAAACTCTAAATTATATGCTTCTAAAGCCTAAATTATATCCACACTATGCTTCTAAAGCCTAAATTGACCATAAGGGTAGAGTGTGAATCACTCTATCCCAAATGGGCGGCGGTCTATCCACAACGGGGCCTACAAGATGACATCGATGAAGTGTCAAAAAGAGTGACACAACTCAAAATGGACAAGCAAAGGAAAGGTAGAGTAATCGTAATTGGGTAGAGATAGCTGGGTCAGGATACCACGAATCCGTCATCCCAAGCTATTAGAGCCCAAGTCTACTTGGTCGTGAATGTAGTTGACCCAACACAACTCGAGATCCCCTTGTCAGCAATTTGTAAACTGCATCATCTAAGGGAATTTCAGTATTTCTAAGGTCAAGAGAAGAAAATTCTAAATTATATGACCCTTTGTGGGTGAGAAGGATAGATGTGTGACTTATACCTGCCAAAGTGACGAGGATGCCGTTGGAGTGGAAAAGAAAGAGGTACGGTTGCAGAGTCGAGATGCTCTCAAAGAGATGCATCCCTTTGGTTAATTATATCTTGGGAGATGACCAAAAATACTTAACGACTAGTAGAGGGTGTCACAAAAGGCAGTTATGTCACAGGATCGTCCAGATGCCTTCAAAGCTTGCACTGATTCATGCAGGTAGAGAGTGAGTCCCGCACGATTTCATAAGGATGACTGCTTATCGGCGACCAGGGCCTATGAAATAACTGGGTCATTCTGTAGGGTCCACTCTATGCTTCAAAATCATAATCGAGTAATAAGATTAGAGTATGAATCATCGTATCCCAAATGGGCGACGACCTATGTGCAATTGTGACCTACGAGACGACATCGATGAAGCTTCAAAAGGAGTGACATAACTAAAAAAGGGTAGGCAAAGGAAGGGTAGAGTAATCCTAATCAGATAGAGATAGCTGAGTCAGGATACCAATGTTCTGTCATCACAGGCTATTAGGACCCTATGTCTACCTAGTCGTGAAGATAGTTGACTCAACAAAACTGGAAACCCCTTGTCAGCAATATGTGAATTGCATCGTCTAAGAGAATCTCGGTAGCCCTAAGGTCAAGAGAAACAAACTCTAAATCATATGAACCTGAGTAGGTGGGAAGAGTAGAGGTGTGATTTATACCTGCCAAAGTGGCCGGGGTGTCGCTGGGGTGGAAAAGAAAAAGATGTACGGCTACAGAGCTGAGACGCTCTCACAAAAGACTGATTTCCCGTCGGGTTGGTGAATTCTCTAACATCCTAAACGTACTATATAATCACTTAAGTAGAAATCTATGCTGGGTCAGTTGGGTTGAAGAAACAGAGAAACTTCTCATTGGGAGATGCAATATGATGCAATTTTCTAAAGTCTTAAGCATGGAGGTTGTATTACTTATGACTTGAGTGATGATCATGCTATGCAACTCATTTAAAATCCGGCTTGAAAGCCATGCAGGAAAGTAAATACAGATTTTGAAAATTTTGAAATATTTTAATCCTAAATTTTAATTAGTTTTAAACTTCTATTAGAATTTTTTGAAAAGTTTACAATTTTAGGTTCTGAGTCTAAATTATATCACAAGATTCCCAGACAATTCATAAACAAGTGACTGTGAAGCCAAGTCAATCACACTACAAAAAGTAAAAGCATGTCAAATATAATAAATAAAAGGTCAGTGCCATTGGGTCGCCAACATATCCTATAACAGAGAAAGGGCGGTCAGACTCCGCATATACACACATGATTCTAATTCTATGAGATTTAGAAGGTACGGAACACGAGGAAGCAACTCCTGTTCCTCGTCAGGTAATTTTGCCTGTATGATGACTCAGAACTCTTGCCTGTACCTTATTTATAATACAGTCTCTTTAAAGACTCTAAAAAATGCACTGTGAAAGTAAAAAAACAAAAGGCTAGACCTGGAAAAAAATCAAGTTAGTAGAAAGAGCTATCTGCATGCAACCTAGAGAACCATGCTCGTTGGGAGGAGAGATAAAAAACACCTACAGAAACTATGATTAGATAAATCATTACAGCTCTTCCCTGTTGGACACGACTTTCTGCAAGAAGATCACCCTTAACATACTAGTGCGCATGTCTCACACGCTGCAAATACACGAAAGGGCAAGAAAGTTATTTCTGGCTAGGGCAACCAAACTAGCAGATGACCATAATTAACACATTAATCCTAGCCTAACACACCATCTAACGTGATACAACATTAAGTGACTGCAGGGTAAAGGTAAAGAGGTTAGCATGTGTTTTGATGGGGTCGCCGCCCCCGGTCCCATCCTAAGAATCCAAAGGTTCTAAGAGGAGCCTCTAGATGCAAGTTTTTAAAAAAAAACTTTTAAACGGATGACCTTATGCACGGTTTATGCATAGAATGCTATAATTTCAAAATATAATTTTGAAAATTATGACGCTCACAAGTACGAAAACTACAAGTTTTTACTTTACAATAGGTCCTAAAAAAAAAAAAGCTTAAGCGACACCTATTAGTCCCCTTAGAATGTTAGCCCAACATACACATGCTAGTCACGGTGCGATAGCTAGTATTGCCCACCGAGACATTGTTGTGGGCAATACTAATTGTCTTGTTGTGACCAACAAATGGTCACTCAACTAATGAGTCAGTTTATTCGTCGAGATGATTGGGGATGCACATGCAGATGCAACGTGATCTAGTGCACTATGACCACTCCGTTAAGGCAGGAGCAATCACAAGATAACAAATATTTGTCAAAAGTATACAATGACATATACTAATGACGAATGCACTGACAGTGTGGAAATGTGCATGCAAGACACATAAGGCAGTTGAGGTGGTGATTTTCTCGCTATAGAGAATCACACGACGGGTAGGCTTGATGTGCAAGCCGTCCCCGAAGAGGACGCATGAGTGCCCGGAGTGCGTGAGAGCTGTGACTCAAGAAAGATACCTACGATAGTCCGAAGCAATGCCGTGAGAGGTGAAAAAGTGTGCAAGGAGCAGTGACTCAAACATATGAGTGTTGAGAGTGTGTGTGCGAGAACAGTGACTCAAGAAAGACACATGGGTGTCGGGAGTCAGTGTGCGTGGAGCAGTGACTTGAGAAAGAAACATGAGTGTTGGGAGAGTGTGCGGGGAGTAGTGGCTCGAGAAAGACACATGAGTGTTGGGGGTGAGTGTGCGGGGAGCAGTGACTCGAGAAAGATGTCTATGGCAGTCTGAAGCGATGTCGTAGGAAGTGATTCTCGTTAGGGGAGAATCACACGATGGGTAGGCTTGGTGTGCAAGTCGTCCCGGAAGAAGACACGTGAGTGTCGAAAGTGCGAGTGTGCAAGAGGAGTGACTTGAGTGCAAACCACAAGCATATGACAACAAACACCCATATGCTATGCAAACAAACATGCAAAGTTGCGCAGGTGTAAAGGCAAACACGCAGGACGCGGTGCACGGTGACATAAAGATGCCACGAGATAGGCACAAAGTGTTTTACCAATGTGGGGCTTAGACGTCTGCTATGAGCATATGAGGGCATATGCTCATTGGTACAGAATAGAGTACGGGTTGTGAATGTGTTCGTGCAAGCAATATGAAACAAGCATGTAGTGATGCACCAAGTGGAGTCGATTGACATGGTCGGGCCGGTGTCGTCGATCAGTCGAAGCAACTATAATGGTCGATCAACTTGGCGTAGACGACCGATCGAAGGAGGATAATTCATTGATACAATCAGGCTGGTGGCAGCTGATCGGTCAAGTGGAACGAGAATAATCGGTCGAGTCGGTGTTGGTAGCTGATCAACAAAGAATGGCCGGCTGAACCTATCTCGTGACATAAAGATGCCACGAGAAAGGCACAAAGTGTTGTGCCAAGGTGGGGCTTAGACTATGAGCATATGAGGGCATATGCTCATTGGTACATAATAGAGTGCAGGTTGTGAATGTGTTCGTGCAAGCAATATGAAACAAGCATGTAGTGATGCACCAAGTGGAGTCGATTGACATGGTCGGGCCGGTGTCGTCGATCAGTCGAAGCAATTGTAATGGTCGATCAACTCGGTGTAGACGATCGATCGAAGGAGGATGATTCATTGATACAATCAAGCCGGTGGTAGCTAATCGGTTAAGTGGAACGAGAACAATCGATCGAGTCGGTGTTGGTAGTTGATCAACGAAGAATGGTCGGCTGAACCTATCACAGACCAGAGGCGGTTGATTGGTCGAACCAACAAAAATAGTCTATCAAGTCGATCTAGTCGGTGGCGGCCAATCGATCGAGTCGAAAAAGGTGGTCAGAAAAAATCGATCGGACCGGTGGCAGTCAATTAGTCGAATCAACGAAAATAGTCGATTGAGTCGATCGGGCTGGTGACAGTCGATCAATCGAGTCAACGAGGGTAATATGACAAATCGATCGGACTGGTGGCGGTCGATAGGTCTAACTGACGAAAACAGTTGATCGTGTAGATTGGGCAGGTGGCGGCCGATCGATCCAGTCGATAAAGAAAGTCGATCCAGCCGACAGCGTGGACGATCGATTGACGAAACACACAAAAATACGATAATTTTTTTATGCAATTTTAAAAATCTCATGCAATGCACTCAACATAGAAGCAAACACATGCAAAATGAGACCCAATTGTACTTCGACGACAAACCGAACTCATCCTAACGAACTTACCGGATCCTAAGGTAGGATGTTAAGGAAATTCAATGTTTAATCGCCGAACAAAGCGACGATTAACTGTCACCACTTGCGTGGCATGTTGCAAAGGAGTCTCTTGAAGGGAAACCTTCGTAGTCTAGGGAACGACAAGTTTCACGAGAATTTTCTTTATCTAGACCTCAAAAGGATTTCGTCCTCCCATCCAAACGATGAAATCTCCGGCGCAAAAGCGGGATTGTTGGAATCCCAATTTTTAGGGTTTGGGAGCTAGAATCGGGTAGGTTATGCTCTTGGATTCGCAAGGGGATCGCAAATCGCTTAATCGTATGTGGCTTTCCTCTATGCAAATAATCCTAAGTACCTAGAACTCTAACATCCAAGACTTAGGGGCTCTAAGAAAGGAAAAAAGAGAGTTCACAGGATTTTCACCTTCGTGATGGTTGATCGAAGCGTTATCTTTGCTTGTCCACACTCCAAAGTTGCTAGGAAGAAGCTCTCCCTCAGAAGAGATGACGCTCTCGTACCTCTTTAGGAGAGATGAAGCTCTCCTCCTCCCCACAACACTGCTTCTCCAAGAAAGATCTTTCACACACTCAAAAAATGTTGCAGGAAAAAGAAGGAGAAGTGGAAGAAGAGAGATGTGGTGGGAAAAGAAGAAGAAGAGGAAGAAGGGTTTGTAGTGAGCAAGACCTTCTCCTTACATTTCTCCCAAGCACCTTACCTCCAAGCCTCCAAGAGAATCTTCAAACTCCAAAGAAGTGTGCTCTAGCATTTCTCTTGTCCAAAAAAACAAGAAGAAGAATCTCTCTCCGGGAAGAACCAACCAAAAGAGCTCTTGGAGAAGTAGATGAGCCACCCCAAACATATTTCTTCTCCCATTTTACCAAACATGGCAAGCACCACTTTTCTTTTTCCCCCTAAGAAGACCTAATCAAATGTTTTCCCATCACCTTTTTGTCTTCCCCAGGTGTATCCTTACACAAACCAAGAAATCTTAACTTTTCTGTTGCCTAGGGAGGCGTTTCGAGTGAGAATACCGAGAAAAATTGGGGTAGAAAACAAACTGGCGCTTAGGCGCCTTCCCCGACACCAACTTTTTGTGCTTTCGGGTTCGTGACGTTGTTTGGAATTGTTTCAGGCACCTATGTGCCGGGGGTTTGACGCTTTTAATGGGATTGGCGCCTACTTTCCAGGCTCTCGGGTTCTCAAAGCTGATTCAAGCGCCTACTTTCCATGGGACTGGCGCCTACTTTCTGCCCTCTCGGGTTGGAGACTCTGAAGGCAATTTTGGGCGCCTACCTTCTGGGGGACTAATGCTTAAGCGTTGGGGCTGTTACCTACTTTCCGGTGGACTTGCGCCTACTTTTTCGGTGGACTGGCGCCTACTTTCCAGTCTGTCTTGAAACCTCGATTTTCACCGGAAATGCGTGACAAAGGATTTTTTCGATCCATAAAGTATGAGAATGTCTGTATGACTAAAATATGGTCTCATAAATTAAAAATAGGCTTTTTTATGGACATCACATCAGGTATTTTAATGCCAACGAGCGTCAAATTACTAGTCGGGTGCGACACACTAGACCCTGATCTTCCCAGAAATTCATGCAGGAAGGTTTTATGGACTTCCCTTGATCACGGGAGGATCCAAATAGATGGGGTAAGGCCTTCAAACATTTCACTAGTCACTAAATACAACCCACATCATAATTGGTGTTATCCAACGATTGATTCTCCCGTGCGTGGCTGAACCATTGCAGACGCTGGTTTTTTGCCCTGAACACGTACCAGGATATCTAGATGAATGTCTTGAATTATGGGACGCTATGAATGAATAATAAATAGTCTCAAGTCATTTAAATGAGCATTCTACACGCGTGTCATTAAAAATTGATATCAACAATTACATAATGTAATATAATAGAAATTAGATAATTAAAATAAAGTTAATTGTTTATTAAAATAATAAATAAATTATTTTTTAGTAATATAAATACTCATGTTTATTGTAGGCTTCAATTTTAGAAATATCTAGGTCAATGCAAATTCAAGGACAAATAAATCAACATCGAGGTGAGTACTTGTACTTTAAAATTATAATAGTATTTGATTTCTTCTAAATTAGATACAATTTGTTAATTGCTTAGATAGATTTTACCCACTCTTTAAGTTCATTTAATTATGTTGAATTGTATGCCACTAATACTTGTATTTTTCCGTCAAATGCATAATTTATGTTATGAAAAGAAAATTGAAATGAGATTTATTATTTTAATTGCTTGCATATCATGCTTGATTATGATGAAGTCACTCTTGTATGGTACTAGCAGAGGAATGCTAAAATTCTCGCACACCCCAAACCCTTTAAATAATGCAATTTTAGATGTCTGGATTACGAGGAAAGATATCGGCTGAGCGCAATAATGGGCTAGCTAGAAAAAAGAAACAATGACACATGAGATAACAGAATGTGAGGAAGCAAAGTAGTGCCAACTTTTAACCGATGAGGGAGATATGCTAGCAATCTGACAATTCCTTTAGACTGAGCCTACGAGAGGGCAATAGTGGCTCCACCACTATTTTTCGTATCCATTATCCTGTGAATTGAAATGTATGTAATGTTATTATAGATGGAGTTAGTTATGAAAATATGATCTTTACATAGTTGGTGGGCTAGTTGAGCCCACTACCCATAAATTTTTTTCACCCATGTTCCCCAATTTAGTTGAAGAAGGGGAACAAGATCAATGTTGATAATAGATATTTGATAGAAATTTCAATGGCAAACAAGCTATAGGGTCGGATTTGGTGTGATGTCATTCTTTTGGATGCTTGTCATACTTTTGAGCTAACCGTGGCAAGATGATAGAAGTACACTTCACGATGGCCATAAAAATAACTGTTTATTTATCAAGGACAAGAAGCGTATTTTATTTTTGTTGTTGAAGGAGCCACAATAATGATGGATACTCAGATACAAATAAAAATTTATAGCGCCTCGTGCCACAGTATTGCAAGCTTTAAGAGAAACACCAACAGGACTAACATTGGTTGTTCAAGAGGGTAATGTATTTGAGAAGTCTATACTAGACACAGGGCAGCCCCTCCTAAAGGGCGTTTCAAGATTTTTTGTCTTATAATCGACTTCCTAGGTTAACGTTATTGAGGAATGTCCAACATTTCATCATTTCAGATTAAGATGAGAAGTTTTTGAACTATTTAGGATGACTCTGTCGGGTAAACTAGGTGCTAAGTTTCAGCTCAGTTTGGTAGCACACTCATGGATAGATGGTTAGGCAATTTGTGTGAACGAATATCAGATGGTGAGATCCAGGTCTTTATAGTGAAAAAAAGAAGCCTCTTCTAACCGAAGGTCATGAAGCTCGAGCTACTGTGGAAATATGGTATTCAAAATACCGTGATTCCGCAACATTGCATGTCGCAAAATCGATCTCACGAAAACCAGATGTCAAACAAATAGTGAAATCTGTTATGATAGAGAGGTTCCATTGGTAATGGTGTAAACGAGCCAGCCCAAGCTCATCTCGCGTTCGACTCGTTAAAAAATACCACGGTTCGTGTTTGGCTCATTTATACTTGAGCAAAATAAATGTGCTCGTGTTTGACTCGTTTGTTTAGCGAGCCGTACTCGAGCTGTTTGCCAACAAATAGCCTTTTTCACAACCCTAGTCATGCAGTCGTAGGATGTTAACGGTTGGGGTGAGATTTAAATCTTATTATTTATATTGATTTTTTTTTTATTCTAATTTTTTAATTAATAATTTTAATTGATTATAAATCTTTGTAGCCTTGTAGTCAATTACTTTTTAAAAATATTGCTCATTATTGCATGAGAGGGCCTAAAAAACCTAGCTCATACAAAAAAACACACACAAATTCAAATAAAACAAAGATACTTGAAGGAAAAAAAAAAGAAAACCAAAAAGCCACAAAGGGCACAAAAGTGCTAGGAACGTCCCACTTTAGTCCTCCAGTCTCTAGTTCTCGGAAGTGAGTCGACTAACAAATTAGTAAGATGAGTACCATTGGTCGTAGTAACCACAATATCATCATCAGATTCATGAGCTCAAGTAGATTTTCATTTTTCTTCTTTCTCCTGGATGTGTAGACATGTCATTTCTCATCCGATGATTGACTCATTTGATCAGTAGATTTCAAAGGTGGTCGGACAGTCGTAGGTCATTGCACATCATGATCCCCATGAGTCTGAGTAATACTCATATCTTTATGGACCTGATGAGACAGTCGTGAAACGGTAGAAGTATTTTCACCTGTATTATCGGTGATAGGTTCTAAGACAGGTGGGGTCTGAAGAATCTCTCTTCCCCACGATTAAAGGTTCCAAAGACGGGGAAGCTACAAGTGGGGACTGAATGATTGACATATTGCATGCGGGGAAAGTGACGTCTTCCGGGGTATCCTTCTGATGATCAATAGTGTCAAAAACTTGGAGTTGATCAGGAGGAGAAGGAATCACAGCCTCTAGCAGAACAATTTGCTTTTTTGGTCTGAGGTGAGCGTGTAGATGATGACATTGAGAACTGGAGTGTCCGAACATACGACAGTTTGAACAATACGGCGGAAAATGCTCAATCTGTACCTTTTGCCAATATCCTTGGCGTTGTGTGTCCAACCAGATTTTCTCAGAAGTGGGTATAGTGATGTCTCTTTCAACAAGTATTCTGGCTTCAGATGGACATGTCCGTCTTGAGTGGCTTCACATAAGCTAAGACAATATAGTACAATATTTTTTGAGAAAAATAATGAAATTTCAGACCAAAGAGACGAATCCAAATAAGAATGATTGGTGGTTCCGTCTGTGGGTTAAAATTCGCAGACCATTTTAGAATCTTCATTGCTTTGTTATCAATCCATAATATGCTTCTGGCAAATAAGCGCATGTAATCATCTTCATTACTAATTTGAATAAAAATGTGTCTCCCATATAATAGTCCAATTTCTACTCTTCAACAAGGTGCATAAGTTTAAATTCTTTGCGAATGAGCTCCATTTTGGGATGACCATATAAAAATTTTTCAACCAAATTCAGATAACATGAGGAAGCAAGTTGAATATCTTCAGCTTCTGTAAAAATTATGGCAGACTTCCCATTTTTCGTAACAGGGTTCTTAATGTCCTCCTTGGTGTGTCTGAGGAGTGTACACCCGCAAGGGCAGCTGCGTATGATCTGTCTGAAGCCATCCTCAAAGGTAGGTGCGGCCTTCAGAGAAGAAGGCAACCCTGCTCAATGAGGGAAAAAGCTTCGAAAGAAAGAAGAGAGGACGCTGTGAGATGGGACGGGCGCAGAAATCGCGAGCTGTGCCCGCTAGAGGGAGTCGCAGAGCGAGGAAAGACGTTAGACGAGTCGCAGAGGATGAGAGACGGGCCACAGAGCGAAGATGCGAGGAGACGAGTCTCAGAGTCGGAAGCGGGGAAGACGAACTGAAATGAGCGCGCGAAGCCGTAACGTCTCAGAGCCGGAGAAGAAGAAGACGAAAGGAACCGAGCGGGAAGGAAGAAGAAGACGCCATATATGATATTTTTATTTTATATATATATATATATATATATACGCCACTTACTTAGATCAGTTGGTCAGACATCTGTTTGACAGTTGTAAGCCCCCCTGGTTTGAGGCTCGATTCCTCATGAGTGTAAGGTATGATATTCGAATTCTTAGGCGTATGAGGGATGGTCGGGGCTCGTATAATAACCTCCGACCATTCTTTAATTATATATAACATAAGGGTGGTTGGGGCTCGGAGGCTATTATA
>NW_018165035.1:548137-553209 GCF_001263595.1 Phalaenopsis equestris | reverse complement strand
TATATATATATATATATTTAATTATTTGAGCCAAAATGAGCCGAACAGGATGGACAGTTTTATTGTTCGTGTTCGGCTTGTTTATTTATAGATCACAAAAATAAGTGTTCGTGTTTGTCTCGCCACTGCAAACGATTCGAACTCGAGCTTCTTAACGAGCCGAACACTAACTGTTTGCGAACAACACGCCTTTTTGACAACTCTATTCATGGCATTATTGCAATCTCACAAGCAGGATAAGAGGGATTTTCACGTTTTTCTTGAATAGCGGAAATTTTCTCGCATGCTTATTTATTGCGAGGCCATGGACCTTAGTTAATATTAGGGTTAATTTGCTTTAGAAACTATATTTCGATTTTGTTTTAAACTTGTTATGCAAACTTCAAATTTTATTTGTGTATTTTTGAGATTATATTATTTGATTTTTATCTTAAGTGTGTTGTATCCTCTTCCTTTTGCACGATGCGTGTTATAGCTTGTTTCAGAATAGGTTGTGAACCTCCTTGCCATATGTTCCTAGCCGTTTTGTGGTTCTCCCTGCTGTTTTCATCCTTTCTCTTGTTTTAATTATTCTCTCCCATTTTTTTGCTTCTTATTGCCCTAAACTGCTATACAATCTTTGAGAACTATAGCTTTTACTTTTTAACTTCCTTTCAAAACATTTAGAATTTTAATAATTATTGTATGTCTTAATATCTTGGTTTTATTTTCATTTTTTGAAAGTAAATTTTCTTGGTTAACAAAGTCAACACTATGTGTGATATATTTCTTGGTTTTTTTTGCAGTTTTCTAGTTGCAACAGCAGATTTAAACTTCAAATATACCCAGCTTAACTATTGATATTTGAAGTTGAAGCTTTCAATTTTAAAATTTTATTATATTATCAGTCTCATTATATCCTATCGTTTTTTACATTTTACTGTTGATATATGAATCCATAGCTTTTGCTTTGTATTGTGTAGTTAAAATTCTTTTGGAAACATCCTACAAGTTTAGGAGGCCTTTATTTTTTTTTTAAGCATGAAAACAGTACTCGTAATTATTAGTTTAAATTTTGAAACCTGTTGGTTTTCTCTTTTTTAATTTAGTTATATCTTTTGCAATATTAAATTATGTTATAAAATCATTTATATCTTCTCACATAATATGTTTATCTCATCCATTATGAATTCCATCATTAGTCATGTTACTAAAATCTATTTATCTATTTTGGTCACTATCAATACTCATCTTTCTTCTTTGTTATTTACTGTAATGATTTTTCGCTCTGCAATTAATCTTTGAACTTCTAATCCGACTTGAGAAGTATTAAATAATGTTAATTTACTTTATTGTTTCTTCTTTTCGATCTCTATTCAAAATTGTCTTTCTCTATTTCCAAGCATATAATAACTTGTAATTTTTCATTATGTTTGAATATTGTGCTTTATTTAATTTATAGTTGTTTTAAGCTTTTATTTATCTTTTCATTATAGCTACTACTATAAGTTTATGTGGGCGATATCCTAGTTATTCTTGACTATTTCTTTTCATATTAATCGGGTTATGTTATACTTGTAAGTGATGTCCTATCCAAGTCTTTCTCATTTTCACAACTCGGTTGGTTTTGGTCATCTTGCTTTGCTTCTGCGGAATACAACTTGCACATTGAAGAACCTTTGACATAGGTTTTTGGTTTATCAATCAACTTAAACGTTAATCTCAATCTTTTTTATTCAATCATTGCACCAAGTTAAACTTTTCATGTCAAGGTTATATATGGGTCAGAATTTGTATAACTGCATTCTATATATGAATTGTGTTATAAAAAAATATATATCTTGATAATATATCTTCATTTTCAACAAATGACCTTTTAACATCAAGTGCTGGCAACAATTTATCATAGGAAAATGTTGAATGGTTTCCTCATTTTGGTGCTTCCGAAGAACCATCTACACCATTACTTGGTGGCTTTTTCTAGGGAATTATTGTTAAAGTGTGAATGATTGTTTCTTCGTTTCCAAAAGAAGTGTGGATTGACATATCATCTTGTGGTAAATTCAAAATTATCCCCACTTATGCTTTTTTCCAAAATCTTTGTGCACAAGTATTCCGATTGCTTCAATGCCCATTCAGATTTAAGGAAGCCAAATGTTTAGGCTAAGAGATACACTCATATGGCTAAATCATTATTCCATAGTGATAGTTGCTTCTTTATCAGCTTAGGTTTCCATTTAGTATCAGGGACTAATTAATTTTCCTTTGAAAGCTAAAACTATTGTGCTTACCCATGCTAGTATTACACTATCACTATAGTATTATTTATCTTACTTGCAAATAATATCTTAGATATTGATCCTTCTACTCTGGGAGGTCATTAGCCCCCATCTTTTGGTGAAGACAAAGATGGTCATGATTTGCAATATCCTTTTTCTTCTGACAGAATTATTTGAGTGATGATTTGTTTTGGATATGGAGGTTTCATATTTTATCCACTATAAAAGGCAGAAATATGATAATAAAAGCTTTCACTCTCATGTTTTCACCAAAATTTAAGTTAGTTAATCTAATTGTGTTCGTAAATTGGGACGATTGTTTGTGCTCCATGCTATCTTTATTTATATATATTTTTTCTATGACAATTCTTGTGAATTGCTCCCGTTGTACTTGTATGATTATCTAATTATAAAATTGCGTTTTAAAAAAAAATATCATGGGGAAAATGTTGAAAGATTTGGTTAAGAACTTTGAATACATATAGAAGTGGAAATTTAACAGCGTGAATTGATTCATATTTATTCTCAGCTATTTCCTTGTGTTGATGATTATAATTTTTTGATATACCGCTTTTTTGCTGTAGTCAGGAAGTGGAAGCGAGCAGCTTCTAAATGCTTCACTTGGTTCTGTGGAATACATTGCCTCATTAGGTAAATCTGTTGATGAATCTTATAAGATTAAGGAGGCTGTCAAGACATCTGCTTACGGAAGCAACTTTGTTCAAGCAGCACTTTCAGTTAATAAGAAGGTACAATGCCTCACTTTTTGAAATTAAAATAATTTTTTGAATTTGATATGATCGTGGCTTCCTTAGATGATAAGAGCTAGATAAGGATAAGAGCTAGAGATATTTCTGCTACCATTTTCCATACCATTTTATTAGAGTAATACGCTGCTAGGTTATATAAGATCATTAATATAGAATGGTTTGGCCTTGTATATTTCGTGTACTTGAGCGCTTTTCTTAAAATACAAATTTTCAGTTTTCTCTTTTCATCAGCTTTAGTTTGTGGGTTATGGTTCTCACATATAAGAAATACAACAAAATTTTTCTTTTTTTCATCAGCTTTAGTTTGTGGGTTATGGTTCTGACATGTAAGAAATACACAAGTTTCCTTCATGTACTTTCATACACACACACCAAAAAAACGGGGGGATTTTACATGCATAGCACGCCAAACGTATATAATTACATATCTCAAATCTCAAACTTTTAATTTACAAATAAAACACCTAAAACTTCTTTAACCCTCAAAACTCACACCCGTGAGAAATCCGTTTATAATTCTGTCATCTGTTCTTTTCTCTATCAGCAGCAGCATTGATTCATTATTTCCCATCTCCTTCCTCTATTTAGGAGAACAATTCAAACCCTTACAGGAACTTCTCTTATGTTTGGTTCGCCACATTCTACCTCCCCTTCCAGTCTTTACCAGAAATTCCTGTTGCTCTTGCTATTGTCTTTCTATGAACTATCAATCAAGAATCACAGAAATCAGGCAGTTGAATTAGGAGTTTCCTATAATTAGGAGCTTACTTATTTAAATTAATTTGCAAATTTCTCTCTTCTGATTTATTTCTTGAGATTTGGAGCAGCAGCATTTCATGAGATTTTATGAGCCATTTGCATCGCTGAACATGAATTGTGAAACTTTGCCAACGAAACAATTTGTTTTTTATTGTCTAGCTCCATGATAATTTATAAAGTCATGAAAATTTTCAGGTGACGCGCTCTTCCACTTTGAGGATGAACCACGCCCTGGTGTTGAGGAGGTTCTTTCTACATTAAGAGAGAAAGGAAAGCTTCGATTAATGATGTTGACTGGTGATCATGAATCAAGTGCATGGAGAGTTGCCAAAGCTGTGGGTATCAATGAAGTTCATAGCAAGCTGAAGCCTGAGGATAAGCTCAATCATGTCAAAAAATCATCAAGAGATGCAGGCAATTTTCTACTTTTCTGATTAAATGGAATAAGATTTTGTGATTTTCCCTCCATTTCTTTCTTTTGCAAGGATCAGCAAAATGTTCCCCTAATACCACTATATTCACTTGATTATCTGAATAAATCATCCTGGATCAGCAATTTCAATTATTTGTTTATTAGCCTGTTTTATTAGCTGTATTTTTAGATTGCGTGTTTTGTGATTCTAGGTGGAGGTTTGATAATGGTGGGTGATGGTATAAATGATGCCCCTGCTCTTGCTGCTGCAACAGTAGGTATAGTGTTGACTCAGCGTGCTAGTGCGACGGCCGTAGCTGTAGCAGACGTTCTGTTATTGCAGGACAATATTTCATCTGTTCCATTCTGTATTGCTAAAGCTCGTCAAACTACTATGCTGGTGATTATTGTATTTTGCCTTTCTTTTTCAGTGTTTTGGATATCTATCCCTATGTGGTTCTCTGAGTCTTCTCCTTGCAGGTCAAGCAAAGTGTGACATTGGCTTTGTCATGCATTATATTCGCTTCTTTGCAATCTGTATTAGGTTTTCTTCCGCTATGGTTAACGGTACGCTTTCATCAAAATTATGTTTGTTTATGAAAATAGTTTCAAATTTGCGACTTTCTTACTTGGCCAACGGTTTTATTATGTCGTCTAGTGCGATGCAAATGCAACCCTCAGGGGTTGTTTGAGACGACTTTTATTTTTTGTTTTCTATTTGTTTTGTTTATGGTATGAGCTTAGCAGCCAAACAGCTACCAAACAAAAAGCCCAAATTCATAATGGCAAAATATTATTTCTTTGATTCCATCTCAATTTATTATCAAAGCAAATGAGCTTTACAAAGATTACTAATATGTTATATTTTAAGTT
>NW_018165035.1:519283-548037 GCF_001263595.1 Phalaenopsis equestris | reverse complement strand
AATTTGATAAAAATGAAAAATATGGGTTGGATTTTAGGGGAATTTACTTATATACCGCACAATTCTTTTATGTTTTTATATTTAACATCTAATCTCTAATATTTGTTTATATAACGCCAATTTTTTAATTATCTTATTAAAAATACATTTTCAATATGATTTTATAACTATTAACATTATATAAATATCAAAATTTAAGTATCAAATTTGTTAATATATATATATATATATATATAATTTTTTATATAACATTTAAAGTTTTATTTGGTCCAGTCTCCTAATTGAGTTATCAGAAGGATATATCCATTTCACATTTTATCTCTAAGTGTAAATTCATTCAACCACTTGAGCATTCTTATTTCAACAACACTTAGGTATTAGATGCATTCCTCCGCTTCAACCATCAAACTTAAATACCTCATCATCTATATCAATATCATTTTGAACAATTGGTCTGAGATGTCTTAAATGTTCGTTCTTTTAAAGGACTCAAATCACCTAATGTTACAACCCTGTCACTAGATTTACTACTATTAGAATTATATTTCATGTAATCAATTTTATGTTTTCTCAAATGAAAGCCACATAATGTCAAATAAAATCTCACTAACTTAATGACTTAGTCACCTAATGTTACAACCTTGTCACTAAAACTAAATTTATTATTAAGTTTTAAGTTTAGAGATGATAAAGTTTTGTACTTTATAAAAAATTAATGTGTTAATGAGATTTCATTGATTTCACCAACATTAATTTTCATCTCATGCCTTCAATTTTTATTAGAAAAATAGGCATCATAACTTGCTACATTTTAATCATAATGGACTTTTTTCTACTACTGGTCTCTTTGATTTCACATGCCATGCATCACCCACTCGATATGGCTTAATTTTTTTGGTAATATAATACTAAATTATTAGATAATATATTTTGCTAAGATTGTGCTTTTACATGTGTACCAGCTAAAATTTACATTTTACAGACATGCCATTTTACCTGTGCATGAAAAAATATATTTTTTTTGTTTTGGCGGTAGTTAAAATGATGATATTTCTGATTCAACATCAATGAGGGGTCGTATGAATGTAAAAAGTAAAGTTTAGGTTTTTTGGTATCATGTAAATGCCCAAATTTTTTATGATTTGATTATTTATTTATTTGTTTGTGCTTATGATGAGCCCATGTGGTGCTCCATGGCGGTTTGTCACTTTTTTTAAAGAGGATCGTCGCCGGAACGTCATTGTACGACGATATAAATTGCACCACCCCGTTGTATATGTGATCCAAGCCGTCATTTGCACGTTCGGTCTGATGATCTCGCATAACATTTTAGCTTTCTTCGTTTGAAACTATTTTTGGTCATTGCACTTAATATGATATGTATTGATTCTCTATTTTTCTTACAAAAATTCCTTAGAATTAGGTAAGATTGCTAAAAAAAAAATTTATCTCACCTAATAATGATTTAATATTAATTATATTATTTATGATAATTTTTTTATGATAATTTTAAAAAATAATTATATTATTTATGATAATTTTTAAAAAATAAAATGATAAAAGCCTTAAATTTAAGAAAAAAATCACATACATACCACAATTTTTATGTATTTATAAATCTAACACTGTTGAATCCAAAATTGTTCTGAAAACACATTCAATGAATAGAGCTTGAGGAAGGAGAAATAGTAATGAACAATAAAGAGTGTGTAACCCCTTTATTATGAAAACCTCTTATTTATAGACATAGGACCTTAGTCTTATAAAATTGTAGATCAACCCCTCATCATTAGCTGTTTTGGAGAGTTCTTTTAGTAAGTCACAAGAATATTGAATACAATAAGATCGGTCGACTCGTCTGGTTGGTGGGAACATAATCGATAGTTCGTTCCACGTTTACTCTGTCTTTACTTGATCATAAATAGAATCATCTAACGATCGGTCTAAATTAAACTGATCGTCGTTCTGAGGGGCGAAGTCCATTGATACACTCATTAGCGCTTGATCCGTCTGTTTCATTAGTTTTATGGTTTTCTTCATCAGCATCTGATTCATTAGTTGTCTGGCAACCGTCCGTCGTTGATAGCTACAGCTGATTAGTCATTCAATTGATATGTCTTGGGATATGTGACTATATGTTTTTTTTCAACACAAACACCTAAAATTTAATTTTTATATTTATAACATTTTCGATAAAGTTACAATCCTTTTCATTTGAATATTAACACTCCAATGATGATCTTCCTGAAATCTGCAATATTTCCATAAGATCAAAGAGTCAAGGACAATGTATTGCCAACCAAACTTTTTTGCCACCAGAAGACCAAAGACCATACCATGTGCCTCAGCGACCAGTGGGGAAACAGGAACAACATTATATTTCCATAAGATCAAAGAGTCAAGGACAATGTATTGCCAACCAAACTTTTTTGCCACCAGAAGACCAAAGACCATACCATCTGCCTCAGCGACCAGTGGGGAAACAGGAACAACATTTTCCGAGAACTAACAAATAATAGAACCCAAAAAATCCCTACACACCTCCAACACTACCACAATTAGGCTTCCAACAACCATCAATATTGATTTTATTATAAGGTGCACTAGGCTTGCACCAATGTACCAAGGAAACATGCTTATTGATTAAAGGAACAGAAATAAATAACTTTTGCAATATAAAAACTAGTATGTCCGTCAGCTTTTTATTAGGGGTCAGAAGCTTAAGCCCTTTCAACATGTAATTAATAATCCTACTAACCATACAGTGAATATGAGGAACCGTCTGATTATATTTAATATCATTTCTCATAGCCAAAATAAACCAAAGGATAACAGTAGGAACGACAGTGAAAAAGGCGTGACCAAAATTCTTCCATACATTGAATATATCAGAAATGACATTATAGTGAGTCACAAAATTCTCCACATGCAATTTTAAAGTAAAATGTCTCCAGATTTCCATAGTAAACTGACAGCTCATAAAAATATGAAGACTGGTTTCTTCATGACTTTTGCATAAAACACAACATAAAGACAGTCTCAAACCTTTTATTTTTAGCAGATCATCAGTTGGAAGTAGATTATGTATTAATCTCCAGATAAAGAAAGACATGGAAAGTTTGACCCATGAATTCCAATTTCATCGAAGGTTTAACACCTGAAAACAATGAAAAGAATTAACGAAGCTTTTAGAAATAGAATCTCCCATTCTTCCTTTAATCTTGGCCATATCAGTATCGTCACTGGTAATAGGAACCAAATTAATGAAATAAGCATCGTGTTTAAGCTTTTGTAAACACCAATGATTCTCATTTCATAAATCTCTCACTTTAATATCAATAGCAACAGGGTCATCATGAAAATCAACTAAAGCACCCTTCCCCATCCAATCATCATACCAAAAAGAAACATCACCTCCACCAATATCTCAATAGATAAGATCTTTAGCGTTCCTTGCTACCTTTAACATCTCATGCCAAATAAAGGAATCATTCTTATTATAAGTAATAGTCAGAGGATGTTTATTAAAACAATATTTGGCATGCATTAAGGAAGCCCAAAGAGAACAATTCTTTCTGAATCTATATCATAATTTCATGTAATTTATTGTGATAGAATCAGATAAGCTACGAAAGCCGAGACCACCTTTATGAACAGGTTTACAAAGCTTCTTTCAACTAGTCTAGTGAATCTTAGACTCGCCATTACCTTCCCAGATAAATTTATTAAAAATATTTTCAATCTTTTTAATCATACCCAAAGGATATTCATAATTTGTAAAGAGTAGAAAGGGAGAGAGTAAGAACATTTTTGAGTAAAGTAATATGTTCTCCAAAAGAAAGAAACTTGTTTTCCCAAGATAAAATCCTTTGTTTGATTTTATCAAATAGTTTCATGCACAGGGCAGTACGATTCTTACCTTTATCGAAATTAAAACATAAACACGTCAAATGCAACATAGCCTTATTGCATCATGTATAATCCATAATCCAATGCTTCTTCGAAATAGATATCCTCTTAGAACAATAAAAGGAGCATTTGGAAGTATTAAAAAACAAACTTATTTTTGGTCATTGCACTTGATATGTATTTATTCTCTATTTTTCTTACAAAAATTCTTTAACATTAGGTAAGATTGCTAAAAATTTTTTCTCTCACCTAATAATGATTTAATATTAATTATATTATTTATGATAATTTTAAAAAAAATAAAAGATGAAAGCCTTAAATTTAAAAAAAAATCACATACATACCACAAAATTTTTATGTATTTATAAATCTAACACAGTTGAATCCAAAAGTGTTCTGAAAACACATTCAATGAATAGAGCTTGAGAAAGGAGAAACAATAATGAACAACAAAGAGTGTGTAACACTTTTATTATGAAGCCCTCTTATTTATAGACATAAGACCTTAGTCTTATAAAATTGTAGATCAACCCCTCATAATTAGTTGTTTTGGAGGGTTCTTTTAGTAAGTCACAAGAATATTGAATACAATAAGATCGGTCGACTCGTCTGGTTGGTGGGAACATAATCGATAGTTCGTTCCACGTTTACTCTGTCTTTACTTGATCCTGGATAGAATCATCTGACGATCGGTCTGAATTAAACCGATCGTCATTCTGAGGGTCGAAGTCCTTTGATACGCTCACAATGTCTGATCCGTCAGGTTCATTAGTTTTATGGTTTTCTTCATCAGCTTCTGATTCACTAGTTGTTTGACAACCGTCCATCATTGATAGCTACGGATGATTAGTCATTCAATTGATATGTCTTGGGATATGTGCCTACATGTTTTTTTTCAACACAAACACCTAAAATTTGATATTTATATTTATTGAAAAGATAAAAGCCTTAAATTTAAGAAAAAATCACATACACACCACAAAATTTTTATGTATTTATAAATCTAATACTGTTGAATCCAAAAGTGTTCTGAAAACACATTGAATGAATAGAGATTGAGAAAGGAGAAACAGTAATGAACAGAAGAGAGTGTGTAACCCCTTTATTATGAAGACCTCTTATTTAAAGACATAAGACCTTAGTCTTATAAAATTGTAGATCAACCCCTCATCATTAGTTGTTTTGGAGAGTTCTTTTAGTAAGTCACAAGAATATTGAATACAATAAGATCGGTCGACTCGTCTGGTTGGTGGGAACATAATCGATAATTCGTTCCACGTTTACTCTGTCTTTACTTGATCGTGGATAGAATCATCTGACGATCGGTCTGAATTAAACCAATCGTCATTCTGAGGGGCGAAGTCCTTTGATACGCTCATCAACGTCTGATCCGTCAAGTTCATTACTTTTATGGTTTTCTTCATCAGCTTCTGATTCACTAGTTGTCTTACAGTCGTCCGTCGTTGATAGCTACGGATGATTAGTCATTCAATCGATATGTCTTGGGATATGTGCCTACATGTTTTTTTCCAACACAAACACCTAAAATTTGATATTTATATTTATAATATTTTAGTATCATAATCCTATACTGGACATAGAAGAGGAGACTAAAGGTGTTCTACGCTCCCCATGGTTCCTGAGCACGATGATTGTTGAACCACAATTATCATGGTTATTCTTCTTATGACTATATTACTCCATCGCCACAAATTACAAGCACTCAACAATAGTGGATGAAGACCCCATGATTTTTCTTTCTTTCAAAACTTTTTATGTAAATTTTTTTTGACTTCTTTCTTTCAACACTTTATCTATATATATGTTAAATCGTTGTACAATACTAACACATAAAAATTGTTCTTTTTCCACCATGTATTTTCTACAACAAAAAATTAATCTCATTTATTTATATTTTTAATCTATTGGGTTTACTAAATATCAAAATTGATCCTAAATCAATATAAATAAATATTAAGTCAACTGACTTTTTATTCGACGTCATAAAAATCTGTTTTTTATTTTTAAAACCGTTTTTATAATGCCCGATTTTTAGGAAGTAGCAGCACGACAATTGATGCAATCATATTCCTTCTCAACCTAACTCGTTTCATTTCCTTCATTAAAAAAACCGTCCCGGCAGTTGCTTCCGTTTCCCCTCGGCTCCCGGTACACGACAAAGACAACACCTTTGAAGCCTTCTTCCTCCCAACTTCTCCACTTCGCTCAGTACCGTACCACCTTCCTCCCTCGCAACTATGTAGCCCAGCCAGAAGATTCGCGTGTCGTCGTTTCTGCCCTTTTCTCCTCTCCAATGGCGATCAAGGCCGCCGCCGACGAAACAGAGCCCCTCCTCGTCGAGCACAAATCAACCTCACAGCTCGCTCTCGTCGGCTCACGTGTCTGCCCTATCGAAAGCCTCGACTTTGAGTACTCCTTCTATGTCCTCCTCCTCCCTGCCCCTGTATTTTTATTATTTTCCCGATCAATGAATTGAGTAACGAATGTGCGGCGCAGGATCGCGGAGAGCGTGCTGGTGAACCAGGATCGGCGTGCGCGTAATGGCCGAGTTGAGATATTTCGGAAATTGTTCCTCAAATGGGCACTCTGCTTCCTAATCGGCATCTTCTCCGCCTGCGTAGGGTTTTTCATCAACCTTGCTATTGAGAACATCGCAGGCGTCAAGTTCGTCGTTACTTCCAACATGATGCTTGCCAATAGGTACGAGATGGTTGATTTTCGCGGAGTTATCTTCTTATTTTTACTGATTTGAATGGCTTGATTCGGCGCATTTGGTAGGTATCTGTGGGCGTTTGGGGTATTTGCAGCTTCGAATTTTGCGCTGACGATGCTTGCGGTGATCATAACCGCCTACATTGCGCCGGCGGCGGCGGGATCGGGGATACCGGAGGTGAAGGCTTATTTGAATGGCATTGATGCTCCGGAGATATTCTCATTTCGAACTCTGGTTATAAAGGTGCAGTTTTGAGCTCTTCTGCTCGCCATTATTCTATTTTGTAACAGAAGTTTTTTGTTTTATTCAGATCATTATGAAGTTTTTTGGTTCATTGTCATTATGGATAACATGGTTAATCATTTAACAATATTATATAGTTGTAAAATTTATTTTATAAGAGCGATGGTTCTTATGATTTAGATGTTGGTTGATCAACTTTGGACTTAAATAACATGGATAAATTATTATTTGAATTGTGAAACAGCTGAATTTGAAATAACAGCCTAAATTAAAAGACTTACTTTTGAAGAAATTTTCTTGCCATTATTTCCATTAGTCTTTTTTTCTTTGCATTAACAAGTAATAAAATCATGAAGTAATGGGCATTGACTTTGATGTATTTCTTTCCATGCAGATTTCTGGTTCCATCAGTGTTGTATCCTCATCGCTCCATGTGGGTAAGGCAGGTCCAATGGTACATACCACAGCATGCATTGCTTCTTTGCTGGGGCAGGTAGGATCTCACGAATTCCGGCCGACATGGCGGTGGCTTAGGTGTGTCGAGAACGATAGGGATCGGCGAGATGTGGTGACATGTGGAGCAGCAGCTGGAATTGCTGCCGCCTTCCGCGCACCGATTGGCGGAGTCCTTTTTGTGCTTGAATCATTATGTTCATGGTAAAATCTGCTTTAGTCGTCTTGTTTAGTGTGAAACCGTTCAAGTAAAATAAAGCTAAACTCTTAAACACTAGGACTTCTTTTGGTGTCACTGTTGGAATTTCATTGAAAACTCTAAATTTAAGCATGCTTGTGCAACCCTCCAAGTGAAATGAAGCTAAACTCCTAAACATGTAGGCATTTTTTTGTGTCACTGCTGAAATTTCATTGAAAACTCCAAAGTTCAGTGTGTTTGTGCTGGAGTACTCCTGTGATGAATGATCTTTCTGGAAGTAACACCAATATGACAAAATCATGAGGTCATTAGGCCAAAGCGGTCAATATTTTGATGGATGAGAGTTTGTGTTGTTACATTTTGTTTAGATCTTGAAACCCTCTAAGTAAAATGAAGTTGAACTCTTAAACATCTAGGAATTTTCCTGTGTCACTGTTGGAATTTCATTGGAAACTCCCATGTTAAGTGTGCTCGTGCGGGAGCACTTTTGGGATGAGTTATCTTCTTGGAAGTAAAACCAATATTACAAAATCATGAGGCCATTAGGCCAAAGTGGACAATATTTTTACAAAATCATGAGGCCATTAGGCCAAAGTGGACAATATTTTGATGGATGAGAGTTCGGTTTGTTACATTGAGTTTAGTTCGTGTTTTTTGTTTTTTTTTAAATACTTCGGTTTATATTTTGGTACATGCATTATAGCATATATTTTGCTTAATATCATTTTTGTGCTTGTCACCCTCGTGTAAAGTGAAATACTGACTTCTGTTATTCTATTAATTGCATTGCACCTTCATGATGGAATATTATTCTCTTTTTTGTTATGAGGACATTCCTCTTCATCGTGCTTTTGTTTTTGAACTAGCGTTTTTTTCATTTTCCATGTGAAACAACAGCTTTAGTTCCCAAGCTGATAATCTCATTTAGGATTTTTATGGGAGGAGAGCTCATGAAATTAAGGCTGTTTTTTATTTCTAGGAATTCTAGTGGAAACTAATGAAAGTGAAAGAATTAAAAAGCTTAAATAAATGATTGGGAGTTCATAATCAAATTATAAATTATTGACAATACATTTCTTTTTCTCCACAATTCTTCAATCCCAACAAAAACTAAAGGTTTGGTAATGCAAAACAACTTTATTTGTGAGCTTATATGTGTTGTAGGAGTAAGATGTATGAATTGCCCCTACAAGTGGTGCCATGACTCATGTAAAGGTTTTCATTGTACTTAATAATGCTTCTTAACAGCTTTATTTCTGCTGAACTTTCTTGTTGTTTTTGACCAACTATTGATTCATTTGATAACATGTATGCATAACTTATGGCTGTTTTTGGTCCTTTTATTTCATCATTTCAGGTGGAGATCCACACTGCTATGGAGATCATTTTTCACAACAGCTGTTGTTGTTTTTGTGCTTAGGGCTCTTATTGATTTCTGCAGAAGTGGCAAATGCGGCTTATTTGGAAAGGGAGGGCTTATAATGTTTGATGTGACTGAAGAGACTGTTTCATATCATCTTGTAGACTTACCTCCGGTTATTGTTCTAGGAGTCATTGGAGGCATTCTTGGGAGTTTGTACAATTTTCTCTTAGACAAGGTTCTTCGATTCTACATTCGAATCAATGCGTACGAATCATTCTCATCTTTTCTCTCACCAAATTGATTTTTTTTTTCTTTTCCCCATCATAGTTATTTAGATTTACCAGTTAGCACGAAAACAGTCTTACACGCAAAAGAATGAATCTTTTTGCAGGAAAGGTCGCTCATTTAAGTTTCTTCTTGCTGCCTGTGTCTCCATTTTCACCTCTTGCTGTCTCTTTGGCTTACCATGGCTAGCATCTTGTAGAGCATGCCCGGGTGGCATATCTGAAGCTTGCCCAACAATCGGAAGATCCGGAAACTTTAAGAAGTTTCAATGCACCATGGATCACTTCAATGATCTAGCTAGCTTATTCTTCAACACCAATGATGACGCAATAAGAAATCTCTACAGTGCTGGCACAGATAGAGCCTTCAGAAAGTACTCAATCTTTCTCTTCTTTGTCACCTCCTATTTTCTTGGAATTGTGAGCTATGGCCTTGTCGCTCCTTCTGGCCTTTTCATGCCAGTCATTTTGATCGGTGCAACTTATGGACGCCTTATCGGAATGCTCATGGGCTCGCACTCAACTCTCGATCACGGCCTCTTCGCCGTGCTTGGTTCCGCCTCTTTTCTGAGTGGGACGATGCGAATGACTGTTTCCGCGAGTGTTATTCTTCTCGAACTAACGAATAATCTCCTCTTGCTTCCTCTGGTGATGCTCGTCACTCTCATATCCAAAACCGTGGCAGACTATTTTAATATGAACATCTACGACATACTTATCAAACTAAAAGGATTTCCTTTTCTTCATAGACATGCACATTCCTACATGAGGCAGCTTAGAGCTGGCGATGTTGTTACAGGTCCCTTACAGATGTTTAATGGTGTGGAAAAAGTTGGTAACATAGTTCACATTTTGAAGACAACTACTCACAATGGATTTCCTGTGATCGATAAACCTCCGGCTTCGGATTCGCCTGTACTGCACGGCTTGATTCTTCGCTCTCACCTTCTAGTGCTGTTGAAGAAAAGATGTTTTCTTTCTTCTTCTGATACAGCTTCTAGTTTTGAGCATTTCTCAGCTGATGATTTTGGGAAATGGAGCTCAGGCAGACTTGATGGTATTGATGAAATTGTGTTAACAGATGAAGAGATGGAGATGTTTGTGGATCTGCATCCATGCACGAATACTTCGCCTTATACTGTTGTCGAGACGTTGTCTCTGGAGAAAGCTCGCGTGCTTTTTCATGAAATCGGTCTGAGACACCTTCTGGTTATTCCAAAGCTCCATTCTGTAAGAGTTCTTCGCTCAAAATTTGATCTTTTTGCATATTTGCCCGAGTAATTTTGTTAAAAGTCATGATTTTGATATTTGATTCAAAATCATGTTATAGATTTGCATAGCTAATTTTCTGTTTCTTTTCGGTGCTGCAGAGGATGCCTGTGGTGGGGATATTAACAAGGCATGATTTCATGCCCGAGCATGTTCTTGGTTTGCATCCTTTTCTGATGGGAAGGAGGAGAAAGCTGTCTGCTGAATTTTCCAGAGCTATCTGCTGATAACTTATAGGAAGATTTACATATATACCTCTTAATTCCTATGCATTTACATTTCTAAGTCCCAAACCTCCATTTTTACATATATGCCACTTTACCTATCTATGAAACTATATTTCATTTTTAAAAGTTAAAATAGTAGTTTTTTTTATGTGATATAAATGATTTGGGCGGTATAAATGTATAAAAGCAAAGTTTAGATATGTAAATACATAAGAATTGGGTGGTATGTGTGTAAATTCAGACCAATCTTTAAAAAAACAAGCAAGTTTTGGAAACATACAGGAATCTTCATTATGCTTAAAGATTGAAGAGGCCCAACCATAACTCTTTCGAACTCTCTTAGTGGATCTGTTCTGCTACTTGCAGGTTCAGATTGTCTGACAGTTTAGATGAATCTGAAAGAAGGCTCTCTCTTCACTATTGTATGTTTTTTTTCTTTTCTCCTTCAGCGTCAAAAGGAAGGTTGTTTTTGTAATTCCTATTTTATGTTGTACTATTTGATATAATACGTAAGCTTAGGATTATTATCATTAATGAAATTCTGGGTTTAGTAACTGCCTTCTAATAGTCTTTAGCAAACAGAGTGAGGGCGGATTATGCAGATAAGATTTGTCCTGTTCTGTAAGACACTTTCAGCAGTCAATTTGATCAAATTTTTACTTGGTTGTATTTATGTTCATCGGTATAGATATGGCTATTAACGATCCGATTTCAAATTGAGTTTGTGTCAGCTCCAAATCGGCTTGGTTGGATTGAGTGCGGCTTAAAATTGGCTCGTGTCTCGTGGCTCGTTATGTTTGATTTCGAGCCAGCTCCTCAGCTTGAAATGGAATCAAGCTTGATCTGGTTTGGAGTCGAAAGAAGCTGGCTCAAGTTCAGTTATTTGGGTGTGTTCCGGCTTTAAATTGGCTCAAGGATCGTGGCTCATTATGTTTGATTTCGAGCTAGCTCAGCTTGAAATGGAATCAAGCTTGATTTGGTTTGGAGTCGAAATAAGCTGACTCAAATTCAGTTATTTGGATGTGTTCCAGCTCGAAAATGACTCGATTCAGCTCAAAGTTGAAAGAGCTGGCTCAAATTGAGTATTTTGGTTCTATTCCAGCTTGAAATCGGCCTGTGGTTTGTTATATTCGTTTTTAATTTAGCAGTATGTGCATAAGATGTGATGTACGGTGCATACGATAGATATCTTATGTATTTTTATTTCTAACATCATATTTTTATTTTTATATGTATAACACTCAAATCATTAAGGTCACGACCAAAGTCTCACTATTTCTAAATTATTTGAAGTGAAATGCTCGTGGTAAAACTTATGAAACCGAAATGTTGCAAATGTCAAACTTTGGCTGTTGGATATTAGATTTGTAAATACATTAAAATTATGTGGTATGTATGTAAGTTTCCCATTTACTTGAAGGTTTGTTTAGAAGGATAGGGCATCTTATAATCATATAGTAAAATTTGTCTTCTATGGATATTTATGTAAATATATTGATAAATAATCAACACAAATACTTTAATTATAATTTATTAAAAGTAGACATACATACCACTCACTTCCTATGTATTTACATATCTAACACCCAAACTTGAATTTTTTACATATATACCAAATTATTTATACATGAAAAAATATGGTTTTCTTTTAAAATTTAAAATAGTGATATTTTTTATGTGATGTGAAATATTTAGATTGTATAAATATAAAAAATAAAATTTAAGTATTAAATATGCAAATATAAGAAAATAGTTGGTACATATGTAATTGCCCCAAGAAAATTTTTCCTCCGACTCAATATATCTTTGGTTTGTGGAGGAAAAATTGCGTACGGAAGACGTGCACAGCGCTGCGTACGTCAAAGAGGTTATTCAGAGGATATTGGGGGGTTGTATCTGTGTTATAACCCCTATAACCTCCGTGTAACCTACATGTAACCTCATTGTAAACTACCTGTAACCTACAAATATATCTGTAACATATCTGTAATCTACAAATATATGAAAACAGAAGCACAAAATTTACTAGAATGTACATGTAGATTATAGGAAGGTTAAAAGGATGTTACAGAGGATATAACGTGAATATAACCCCCCAATACCCTCTGAAAAACCTCCCTGAAGTACGGAGCGCTGAGTACGTCTTACGCACGCAAATTTTTCTTCGATTTGTGACCAGCAATCCTTCAACATAGTTCTCTTAAATAACATATTAATATATCATAAACAGATAATATCCTAAATTATTTAAAAAGAGCATTCATTCTTTTTTCAAAGATCAATATATTTAAAACCTGTCCATTTAAAACAATAAAATTCAACTATTTTTATATTAATAATATTTTCTTATTATTTAAAATATAGTCATTTAAAATCTCTTGATATATCATAGCTGATAAATCATGCACAATAAAATGTAACATTTCTATAATTTCTCTAATGAAGCAAAGAACACACTCAAAATGCTTCAGCAGACAACATCTTCCAATTCAGTTGGAGTTCACTCTAAAGTTTATTTCCAATGTATTTAAAATTTGGTGGCGGAAACCGATCATAATTTATTTCTCTTCAAAGCAGACAAAAGTATGCAAAATATTGTATTTACTTTACATTGAACCGGACAACTCTAAATTATTTCAAATGCAATGCATTGCATTAGCATAAAGGGCTGCAAAATGAGTCGTTGTTCGCGAGCATCTCATGTTTGGCTCGTTCACTAAGTTAACGAGCTGAACATGAACAAAGATTTGTTCGTTTGTGTTCGGCTCGTTTCGGCTCGACATTCTACTCATCAATTATACTATATATATATATATATATATTGATGAGTAGTATGTGTCTGTGTATCATAGATTATAATTATAATTTCTAAATTAATATAAATAAACTTAATTATTAAATGGTGGAGCACAATATTTCATAAACATAAGAGCATAATATCAATAGAGAATAAAACAAAGGAGAACTTGAAATAAAATGGGAAATTTGCATACATACATACCACTTAAGGATTAGGGTTGTCAAAACGACTCTTTACTCGTGAACAGCTCATGTTCGGCACGCTAAGCAAACGAGCCGAACACGAATACACTTTTTGAGCTCGAAATATAAACGAGCTGAGCCTGAGCTCACTCGTGTTTAGCTCGTTTAAACCCCTAGTTAGCACTGCAATCCTCTCATCTACTCTATTTCTTTTCGAGCAAACCAAACAAATCATTGTTAACCAGCTTAAAGCAGTCAAATAGAAAATAAATGATGAGTAACAATTAATATCCAGCCAAGGCATTCAATTATTAGACTAATTTTCTCTGTACACTATGGCTTAAATTACCTCACCTGCCTCTCTTTAACAATTCACATCCAACTAAAAACAATAGGCCTAAGCTGTATACATCTAAAAGGGAAATATGATACAAAATGACTCTGCGGAGTTCTGAACTTCAAAAGAAAACTTGCAGAGATGACGCATCTGAGCTTGACATGGGAAGATTGGGATTAGGGGTCAGAGCTTCTACTTAAGAGTTATATAAGCATTGAATACCCAAACAACACATCATCATCGTCGTCGTCGTCGTCGTCATTAGTTTTATCCACGACTGCTTAAGAATCGTCGTTCTCTATTCGTTCCTAATTAGCATCGTTCAAAATGTTAAAATCTATTATGTGCAAGGTCCAATCCATTAACCAAGGCAAAGAAGGCAGGGCAACATTGCAAATGCTGATTTAACCTTCAGCAGAGCCTAAGAAAAGTTGTCTTCTTAAGCTGTGGATTTGAGGCTGCGTACAAACAAAGTTTCTCAGCATTATTTTATAAGATTTAGTTTGACATTAACATTTTTCTGTCGTTGGATGGAAGATAAAAGCTTACTTCAATTTGTTGAAGCATGTTTAGGTGTCCTTGCTGGTTAAGAGGAATGGTAGTGGTAGCATGATGAATTTGGTAAATGCCTGGACTGAAAGAATTCTGTAAAAGGTAAAATAATCAGCATAATGTCTTTGTTTTAAGAATTGTTTTTTAGAAGGTTTACATACATACCACTCAATTCTTATGTGTTTACATGCATACCACCTTCGGCTTGCATGAAGAGGTGTATTTCACTTTTTAGAAGTTAAAATAGTGGTATTTTTTATGTGATATGAAAGATATGGGTGTTATAAATGTAAGAAGTTAAACTTAGGCGTTGGAAATGTAAATTCATATGAATTGAGTGGATGTATGTAAATACCCACTTGTTTTTTCAGCAACAAAAAATCTGATTTATTAGCCAATAATAAGACTAGAAGACTAAACTTACAGCTTGGACAGGTTGGAGCTGAAAATTGTTGGCGAGAAGATTAGTGTGGACACCAACACTAGATGGCTGAGACAAATCCAGCCACAGATTTGTGCTCTGTGCTTCAGGGTGCTGGCGAAAGTTATCTTGAGGAGCTTCTCTTCCCATGCTAGAAGATGCATGTCTCTGATCAAAAGGATAAATATCATTAACACATATCATTAATCAAAATTAAGCTAAATATCCTGTTTCAAGGAACTCAAATTAAAAAAAAAAACAAAATTACTGTAAATACCTGTACTGGGTCACTTGTTGGATTATATACATCATTGTTTAGGTGCACATCAGATAAATTTTGCTCTGCAGCACCAACGGAAATCTGCGGAAGACGAATCTTTTTCTTCTTTTTGTTAGTGGTTTGCTCTATTCCTTTCAATTTTCGTGTCTGCATCTGTTCTCTGCTTGATACATCACCCTCCATGGTTTGTCCTAATTCAACATCCAGACCATTAAGTTCAGTATTTTCTCCTTCAGGATCGGGCTTGTATCTTCTTCTTAATCTCTTCTCTACTTCCTGCAAGAGTTTACTAACCTGGCCTACTGCAATAGCATAGGTTTCTTCAGTCTCAGCAGCTTTTGCAGCCACCTGAATAAATAGGCGACAAAGCTCTTTATAGCGCCTTCTTAACTCAATCTTTGGGTCCAGACATGGAGCACAAGGACCTGCTACACCCATCATCTTGGCATCCTTCATCCACCTCTTTAGTAAGTATGAGTCAGGAATCGTCCTAATGTTCTTAAAATCAAGTACTTTGAGAGCATGAGTGCATAAGATCCCTATAAACTCAAAATTCTTGCAGCTACATTCGACAGAAACGTTTGAAGAATCAAAAATAACAGTGTGCTCCTGTATTTTACCATGAGTTTTCAACTTGTGAGTGCTAATGAAACCATTCTCGCCAAAAAAGTGCATATCGCAATTCCATGTTTGCAGAACTTCATCCTGGAACATCTTGAATATAACTGGTGTGTAAATTCTTGCTGCATGCTTCAAAATTTCTAAATTGAACTTCAGTTTTGGCATGCTTTGGCTTGCTGCAATATCGGCTTTTAATTCTTCATATCTTCTACCCTGGACTAATCTTTCGAGGCGCTGAAAGAATGCTAATATATCGTTATCTGCGTTGAAAGAATTCTTAAGCTCCTTAATCATGGTGTCAGTTCTTTGGGCACTGCACAAGCCTGCTTGAAATACATTTCGCTCGTATACTAAAGCCCATTGCTCTCTCTTCTCAAATAAACTGTGAAGACAAACATTTCCAAAAAGTTTATACTTTACAAGCATAGAATTCCAAGAGTCTAGGAATGTCGCTTCTTCATCATGATCATAAATACAACTACTAAAATCAATACCAAAACTTTTATAATCTCTAACAACTTCACTGAGCTGCTGGCAAATATTCTGACCAATCTGCCACACACATAAACGATGATTTGTCTCTGGCAGGCAAATCTTAATTGCTTTAGCCATTGCTATATTATCATCCGTAAAAACTGTTTTTGGTTTGTTCCCTAACATAGCCTTCAAAAATGTATCAAACAGCCATTTAAATGACTCAAATGTTTCTTCATGGAGCAAGGCAGCGCCAAAAACAATAAGTTGTTTGTGGTTATTCACACCCAGAAGCAGGCCAAATAGCCCGTTATCAATATTCAATCTTCCGTAAGTCATATCGAAGCAAACAACATCACCAAAATTTTCATAATCAGCTATCATTCTCGAGTCTGCCCAAAAGACATTTGTTGTTGTATGCAGCTTGTCGAGTTGAACTGAGTAAAAGAATTTTGGATCTTCAAGTTGCATCTTTTTAAGATACTCCAAAACACCTCCACTATTTCCACCTTTGATGGTTATAGACTGCTCGGTCCGCAAATCATTTCCGAAATCAAGGATGAAGCCGAGATTTTCATGGCCGTCAACATCAGCAGACATTAAATCGAAAGCGGGCTTCGAAGATACCCCGAGAGTTGTGACTGGCTGAGCAGGAATAATATGCCGATGTGATCTCAACCGATGGACCTGAGTGCGTGTTGCGAGCTCATGATTGTGCTCTGGTATGAATTGAAAAACATAATATTTACCATTCCGCAAGCTTATCTTCAACTTTGCGTTGCAATTACATCTTGTTTCGTAACGAGGAGTTTGCACGTTCTCCTTTCGCCGATCTTTGCCACGAATACCTTCACGAGAACAACAGAATGTTCTGTCCTTGACTTCGCCTCCTTTCCTTAATAGGTGTCGGGAGCTCTTTCGGATTGAGAATCCCATCTCAAATGCGTATCTGTTGTAAAAATCATATGCCTCCTGCTCTGTTTCGAACTCCATGTCAACCTTTGGAATCCATTCGTCCGGAAAGCAAATTGCGACTTGGTCTAAATCACCATTACTGCAATCATTAAGACCGGTGGGGCATTGTTCTCCAGAATCATGAGCCATCTACGTTAAAAGACATAACATCAATCACAAAAAGATTCTACTCATACATGCAACAGAAAGCTTCACACTACCACCCCAAGAAAATTACACAACGATCAAAACAAATTATAAGAATATCAACGAAACAATTAATATCTACAGAAGCAGACTTGCATAAAATCCAACAGATAACCACTTCATGGCTTTATTGTGGAAGAAAAAGATGAACACATCAAATTGCTTTAGTAAGATGGCGAAAAACTGAAAGCTTAGGGGAATGTGAAAGATTACAAGAGTTAAGAAACTTGCATAATTTCTAAGGCTGCATAAAATACTATTCGAAGTTCAAATTACAGTATAATAAGACATTGAAAACTGTTTAGCAAGACATTGGAACTTGAAAGGCTAGTTTGACTTCGGCATTAAAGTATCTATTCTATCAGGAAAGAATTCTGTTAATAGAGGTGCTAAGCAGAAAATTGAATACGTTGTTTAAAACAACGTATAAATCATTCAACCATATGCACTATGGTGGAGTGAAAAAGATATTTAAAACAAAGAAATGCAGAGAATGGCTTGTAAGTGGAAGATTACCAGAGGGTAAAAAACATATTAAATTAAATTAGAGTACCCTATGCATACTAGATACAGAAAGAACAGTACAAAAGCTAAATCAACGAAGTTCATTTACCTCACAGTCATTTTATTAGCAAATAAACAATAAGTTACAATAATTCAGGAACTGGAATCTGCTCAGATAACTTTTGTAAGAATGCGTTGTACCATTATCATACCATCCATGCCATAAGCTAAAATGCCTAGTGATGGCAAAATACCTTACTAGTGCCTAATATTTTCATATATTTTCCAGCAATCTTGATTTTTTTTTAACCTAAAGAAAATCACAAAGAGAACTTTTTGTACTGACAAAATTAATAGAAAAATGCAACTTTTCATGGACCAATCATTTAAAGGATAATCATGCCGTCCACTTTATCCTGTATTATTTTCAGAATGGATAATAGATTTTTCTTTACATTAGAGAAATTATATGGGATCCCTGACCCCGAGTGCAAATTATATTGTAGGTGAATTGTGTCATAAATAAATTAAAAGTTCTTAAGCAACTCTTCTGTCCTAAATTACAATTAGAGTCTCACGTTGATGTGCACACTCAAATTTAACACTTAGTAATGCCATTAGGCCTCGACCATTTATATTTTGGAAATTTACATAAATACCACTCAATTCCTATGTATTTACATAACCAACACCTAAACTTCAATTTTTACATAAATACCACCTTATCTATGCCTGAAGAACTGTATTTCATTTTTTTTACGTCAAAATAGTGATATTTTTATGTGATATGAAAGTACCAATGTAAAAGGCAAAGTTTAGATGCTAGATATGAAAATTTATAGGAATTATGTAGTATGTATGTAAATGCCCTTATATTTTTTGCCATTTGAATCCCACCTTACAGAAGCAATTGATGGATGGCAGAAAGAAGGGCACCGGTCGTACTTAGGGTGGGATAAAGGCGTATTTTAAAACAACATGAAAGTCACTCTAAGGTAAAAATGGAGAATGGAATGAGCCACCCCTTTCATTCAAAGTAAGAAATCAAAATTTCAAACTATGGAGCGGACAACTAGAATTAAAGTGTCCATTTGAGTTACTAAGCTACAAATGCCCTAAAAGAACATGGTAATGGGAGTTTCCTACATTGATGGTTTTTAGTACAACAAAGATTCTACATTGACTATGATACAAACCAGAGCCAAAATCAGCAAACTTGCAAGTATTAGGTGGGAAGAAACCCAAATTAGGGCTAATTGATTAATACCAAAGGAAATAAGCAAGATACAAGGGTGATCTACAATTCGAGAGGTAGATCGTCTCTCCAAAAATCCTATACGCTGATAGGAACAAGATGACAAAAGCAAAAGCTGAATGAAATAAAACATAAAACAAACCCTAGCTAATTAGCCCTCATAAATACCCCTTAAGACCCCTTCAGACTTTCCCACCCAAAACCCCCTTTCCCCTCCTTGTATGCATGATTAGCGGCTAATCAAATCCCACTCGAGGGTTGAAATAGTCCTCTTCGTGACAAGAGGGTTCAGACCATTTCAGCTAGGCCAGCCAGTTTGCCAAGGCTGACAGGTCCGACTGGGCGGCTTCAGTCAAAGTCGGTTCCTCCTAGAGCAACATAACATCAAGCGTATCAATACTCCCCTTCCAAAGAAGCACCATGTCCTCAAGGTGGAATGATGGAAATTACTTTTGGATTACCTTGTACTCCTACGTCGTTTCATTATCTGGCTGATCATTTCACTTAATCAGTACCTCCTTTGATACAACCACTCTTCGGTGAACCTTTTCGACCTCCAAAGGTTCCAAAAACATCTCCATGTCCTCTGTCAACGCCGGTGGTAGTGAAGATGAGGGCATGTGATCACCAATAGTATGCCTCAGCTGTGATACATGAAAGACTTAATGCAATGATGATGATGCTGGTAGCCTCGAGTGGTATGCCACTACCCTAATATGTGTTGTAAATCTCATAAGGTCAAAAGTATCATGGAGAAAGTTTTTCAATCCTCTTCTTGGTCAATGTCTTTTGACAGTAAGGTTTCAGCTTCAATTAAACTATGTCCTACAGTTTGAATTCTATCTCCCTCCTATGCCCAACAACCTTCATCTTCATGATCTGTTGCGCTCTTAGTAAATGTCCTTTAAACTCTACCAATATTATGTCCCTCTCCTCCAAGTACTACTCTACTCTAGATAGTGGTGTAGTGTCATGCCCAAAGTGTATCAGGTGAAGTAGATCCGGCCTATACAAAATCCTGAAAAGGGTAGTCCATGTCATAGTATGTTACGAAGTATTGTACCGATACTTAGCCAAATCAAACCATCTTGCCCAAGCCTTTGGCGTATCTAATACAAAATAGCGCAAATACATCTCCACAATCATGTTGACCATCTCCGTTTGACCATCCATCTAGAGATGATATGTTGTATTCTCCTTTAGGACTGTCCATTATAACCTGTACAGCTCCTTCCATAAATGGCTGAGGAACACCTTGTCCTTATCTGATACAATAGATTTCGAAACACCATGCAAACAAACCACTTTCAGTATAAACACTGTGGCAACTAAGATATCAATGTAAGAGTGTCTTGAAGGAATGAAATGTACATACTTGCTCAAGTGTCCACTACCAAAAATATCAATTTAACCCCTCAAATTGTGAAAAACCCTCTATAAAATTCATTGTCACCTCCTCACAAACCTTCATAGGTAAGGATAGGGGCAGTAACCCTCCTAGTGCTATAGTCAAATAGGTGTGATGTTGGCACATATCACATCTAGCCACCATGTCCTCTACATCTCTGCGTATCCCCACCCAGTACATCTTGATCGATAGTTGACTGTATATCTTATGTAACCCTGAGTGCCTGTCCAATTGCGCTTCAGTCAAACTCTCGCAACAGTTTGGGGATGTACTCAAATCCCCTCAGTAACATGAAACAACCATGGTAGAGTAGTTGTCGACCCCTCAATCTGTATCCTAGATGATTGTTCAGATCTTATAACAACTCTGCCCTGATCTTCCTCAGCCCTTCATCCTGCTTGCTCTCCCGCCTCAAGACATCTCAATCTAAGACAAGGGGTATTGATAAAGATGTCAACTGGAGGTCTCCACCTTCCTCGATAGTGCATCCATGGCTTTATTCTCCAATTCGAGGGATACTGGATCTCAAACTCATATCCAAGTAACTTGGATAGCCACCTCTGTTGCTCCTTAATCACCATCCTTTGCTCCAACAGATGCTTCAAGCTCATCTGATCTATCATGACTATAAAGTGTCACCCCAACATATAAGGGTACCACTTCTGAATGGCCAAAACAACAACCATCAATTCCCACTCATAATGAAATAGGAAAAAAGATTGTCGGTCCAGCATTAGTACTGCTACCAATCCATACTTTACCACATCCATCTCTACCACAAATAGCTTTCTCAAGTCTAGAAGTGCTGATACTGAAACACTGGTTATGTCTCTCTTCAACTGTTTGAAGGTTTGTGTTACTGCTTACCCCCCCCCCCCCCCCCCCCCCCCCGCACACACACACACTCAAATCTGTCTTTCTTCAGTTGCTCCATCAATGGTCATGCGATTGTGTCATACCCTCCCAGAAATTTCAGATAATGACCAGTGAGGCCTAAGAAACCTCTTAATTCATTCAAGCTCATCGGCAAAGGCTAATCCAAAATAGCCTCAATCTTGGATTTATCTGCTGTTACCACTGCTTTGGTCACCACACACCCTAGGAACTCTACTTGTCAATGTGCAAAAAAACGTTTCAAGTTGGCATATAGTTAGTGCTTTCTCAACATCTCCAATGCAGTCCTCAAGTGTCTCATATGTTTTGTCTTTGTATGACTGTAGATCGGGATGTTATATAAAAAATTTAGGACGAACTTCCTGAGGTAAGGCTGAAAACTCCTGTTCATGAGAGATTGAAATGTGGTCGGAGCATTGATAAGGCTAAATGAAATCATCAAAAACTCATAGCTCACACTAGGTTTGATAAACCCACTTCAAACATCTCTAGGATCAATTTCTCTATCTCATCCTACTAAATCTGAGGATATCGGTATGCTCTGACACTGATAGGGAGAACTCCTTCCCTCAATGTAATGGTATGCTCATGCTCCCTATGCTAGGTTGTTGAAATAGATTAGAAAACTACTAAAGAAACTAATGAACACACTCGAGAAAATCTACTGACTATAGCGCCACCCGAATCTCCTCTATATTCTGCAACTCCAACAAACAGCCCATACTCACTCAAGACGTCATCTTGACCATGGTATTGAGCAAGACCATAGTTCTGCATAGGCAAGCATCTCCTCTCACCACCACCTTCCTTCCCTCCATCCTAATCTCCATAGTCAAGGATTTCCAATCTACCATTGTCTCCCCAATTGTTTGCAGCATCTTCGTCCTCAAAATCACATCAGTGTTTCCTAAGTCCAAGGGAAGATAGTCCACCACCTATAGGACCTATACTGTCAATACTAATCCCCAATAAATTCCCCGACTTCTTTCCACCTTCCCTATCCCCATCATGACTCCAAAGCTTCCCAGAGCTACCAACTTCAATCCCAGTTAGTTAATGACCCGATTTGAGAATAAATTGTGAGTGCCCCCACTATCCACCAATACCAACATTGATTATTCCCTAATATGTTCCCTCACATTCATGATGCGACTTGGATTAATCCCACCACAGAGTTGAGGGACACCTTCGCTGCATCAAAGTGTAAGTGCTCTTATCTCTCCATCGTTTCTTCCTTTGACTCCTCACTACCTGCCTCCCGTCTCAAAAACTAAAAAAACCTGGAGTGTGCTATCCTTGCACAGGTGGCCTAGGGTATGCTTCTCATCACATTGGAAGCATAATTCATTTGCTCACTTGCCCTACACCTCTTCCTCTATGATGTTCTTGAAGTTAAACCCATAATGGGCTCCCGTATTCCTTTCCTTTGGTGCCACCATCTGAAATGACACCGTCTGGGTTCTCAGTGTTATGATCCTCAAGGTACTCTTATGAAATTCTCCTGTGATGCCACTTTTGCAGGTTTTCTTCATCTGGTTCTTATCTTCCATCATCTGGGTTCCATCATTTCCCTCAATCCCTTCAGTATCAATAGTCTGAGTGTTGTTCGTATATCAAGCGTCTCGATAATAGCTCAAGTCTCTCTCTATATTCTATGATAGTCTCCTCCTGAGTCAAGACATAAAATTTCTCCTGTAGGTCTCCTGCCTGAATGACTCGAAAACATTCCAATAAGCAATCCTTAAATTTCCTCTATTAACAGATCAGATATCTAGCATCCCTCTACTGAAACAATGCTAGAGTTTTTCCCTCCAAACATAATCATGCCTTCATGAGCTTCTCCTCCCCATTAGCCCATTCACCATGAAGTATTGCCCTATTTGATACACCCACCCATGTTCAACTTCCTAAACCTAGCATCACCACCCAAACTTCTTCTCTCTCCAGCATTTCCCCTCATGTATCTAAAATAAAACTCCCTCCTTTGATCATAGCCACACCTCATTCCAATTTTTCTAATTTCCTCTTCGTGCTACTGCCAACCTCTTATACAACCCTCCTCCATGTTTCAACCCAACCCCCTCCATCTGAAATCTTTAATCCACCCCTCATCAAAGTTCTAGGGGGGAGTTCTTTATAGTGGATGTTTTCCTCCTCATGTTCCTCGTATACTATCTCTTTTCCTTTTGATCTGGCCATAGATTCTTCAGTCAACCCTCAATTGGGATTTGCGTATTGAGACACCGACGGGTCTTGGATTGCATCTCAATAAACTTCCTTATCATCTTCTTCAAGTTCTCTAATCGGTTTTTAATAGAAGAAAACCTTTCCTCTATCCCGAATTTAAGTTGCCCTATGTCTCCTTCCAAACTCTCTTCTGAAGTATCAACTTTCCTTGATGTCATTTCTTCAAAATCATGCTCTGATACAAATTAGATGTGAACCGGAGCCAAAATCAGTGAACAAATTGCCAGAATTAGGTGGTAAGAAACCCAAATTAGGGCTAATCGATTAATACTAAAGCAAATGAGCAACATGCCAGGGTAATCCACAATTCAAGAAGTAGATCGTCTCTTCACAAACCCTAGATGTTGCTAGGAACAAGACTACAAAAGAAAAAGCTGTAGAAAACAAAACATAAAACAAACCTTAGCTACTTAACTCTCATATATACCCCTTAAGACTCCTTCAAACTTTCCCCCAAAACCCCTCTTACTTTCCCTCCTAGTATACGTGATTAGAGATTGATCGGGCCCCACAAGGGAGTTAAAATCGTCTCTCTTTCAGCTGGGCCGGCTGGTTTGCCTGGACCAGTATGTCAGGTTGGGCGGCTTCGGTCCAAGTCGGTCTCTCCTGGACTAACGTAACAGCAGGCGTATCAAATTCTCATGAGATTAGATGACAAAAATTAATGAAGGTGGGGATAAGTATCTTTCATATCATTTGAAAACAATGGGGAAGTAAAACTAAAAGCAAAAGTGGATCAACTTCTCTCCCTCAAATACAATGGGATGGTTGTAACAAAAAACTTAAAATTGGAAAATAAGATAAAAATAATATGGGTGATCAATATTCTCTGCAAACCAATTTATTAGAGCGATGTCCAAACCAACCTGATTTACATTTGATAGGATTTTATCAAACTGTGGAATCGTTTTAAACCCAAACATGGCGGACAAATCGATTCAGCTATAAAGAGGGTAAAAAAGATTTTGGATGCAAGTAAAATGTGTACAACGACATAAAAAACTGCTAGATTGCAAATAAATAAACCAGATATTATTCAAGAGTTTGAAACATAGCACTAAACAAGACTATAACATCGCTCCCACCAAAACAAACACTCTTCCTTTTGTTATTCAGATAAAATCAAACTTAGAAGTTTGGTACAAAATTTAGCTTTTTGGATGAACTCCTAGTAATGCATTGAAAATAGGAACCACCATGTGTGCGTGTGCGTGTGTGTGTGTGTTTAATGTCCTATTATTGCGTTGATCACTAGAATATGAAAAAAGATAAGTTTCCACTAAGAATTAAGCGAATTAAGAGGTTAGTACAAAGCAGGGAGAAAGATAAATAGAAAAATAAGAGCAAAATTCTGATTGTGGCCCACTTCCTCTATGTGGTGCAAGCACAATAGCAAACAAAAAATGTTGTGAAGATTTCATAAAAAATGCAAGAAGAACACCTTCTAAGGAACATTGAAGTGGAGAGCTTATGGTATTAGTATTTTTTATTTTTTTGGGAAAATTACATGCACAACACACAATTCTTATGGATTTACGTATCTCACACCTAAAGTTTCATTTTTACACATATAACACTTTACATATGGATGAAAAGATGGATTTGACTATTAAAAGGAGATAATGAGTGCTATTTTTCATATGGTGTTTGTAAATATGAAATTTTTGGTTTGAGATGGGTAAATCCAAAAGAATTGGGCGCAATGTGCCCTTTTTTTTCTATCATCTCTCTTCTGTTTGATTTTAGAAATTTAGAAATTCCCTTCTATGGTGAGATTTCGTGTCCTTAAATTTGAAAATGACTATCTCCTCATGCTCTTCTCTATGATGGATCAGATCCTTTATATCTTCTCTTGAAGATGTAGACTTGCTTGGGAAAAACATATAAATTTTAGTGTTTTCTTATGTTGTTTGGTCTCTTTAATATTGCTTTCTATGTTTAATGTACTAATCCTAGTAGGCACTTCCACCTACAAAAATATGTTTATCCAAATATATGTAGAACTAATAGTAAGGCACAAAAGGTAATGCCACAGTATGGTACTAAGCTCCAACATAGGTTGTGAAATCATTAAGTTATTATAAAAAACTTCGGAGGTATCTCATTTATAATAGTGAATATAATTTCCCCAGTAAGGTTTTCTAATAGAAGACAGTCCATAAAGATTGACATGTTGAGGTCACTCAATATAAAAGCGTAAATAAAATTTCCTATTCACAACAACATATAAAGCTTAAAAATAAAAATAAAAAAAGTTAAAATTAAATAGAATAAAAGAGTAGTTATCAATTTGCCTAAATGAGGATTGACAATTTGTCTTTATATGATAAAGTGACAACATTTTTATGATGGCCAAAATCAAATTAATAAAGAGATGATGAAATTTCTGCTATCCAACAGCCCATAATCTTGTCATGATCATCTAATCGTCCAAAGTAGATTTCTACTAAAATTAAACTCTAAACATGAGTATCAATATAAACCTATGCACATGTGAATATCCCAAACATGATTCCCAAATATTTCGATATAGCCACCTTAAGCTCCTAGTTAGCATTTCGAAAAGAATATCAAGCGAAAATTTAAATTGTCAGATTATCAACTTAAGAAGAAATATAATGCATCACAAATGGTTGACTAGAACTTCATGCCAGTTCCAAAAACAAAACAGTAACCCAAAGCATTTATTAGTTCAAAAAAAAGAAAACTTAGAGAAATAACAATCGTGGCAAACAAATGTTCAAGTTGCCTTGTTCAGGCTTTCAAGAAAGAAATAGAAAATCACATGGTTTCTGAAGTGCAAGAGAGAAACAGTTGGCTAAAAGCCCACTGAGCAATTATTCAACATGCCAATTACTGGCTTAAAAAAAATTTGTGGAAACTTAAAACTGGTATGAAGTTAGGGATCGTTTGCTATTTGGATAAATCTACTTTGGGGACTTTAAAACTTATTATTTGGATAAATCTCGTTCCATACTAGTTAATATTTGAAACAGGATTAGTTGAGTTTAACAATTAAAAAAAAAACTGATCTACAGATATCTTCATCTCACAAATCTTAAATCTTGCATAATTGGCAAGCATTTTATCAGGATTTAACAAAAATTAACAGTTATCATGAAAAACAATTTTCAGGTTTAATCCTCTCAAGTAGGGCTGTTAACGATCCGATTTCGAACCGAGTTGGGGTCGGCTTAAATTCGGCTTGAAAAAAATTTGATCCAAAATTTTGGCTCGTTGCTCGGCTCGTTTATTTCAATCCGATCTTGATCCGAGCCAAAATTCAAATCAATTTTTGAGGGATTAATGATCTTTGGGCTAAATTTGCTAAATTCACAGCCCTATGTTGTAAACGATCAGATTTCGAGCCGAGCTGTCAGCTCAAAATCGCCTCGAAAAAAATTCAATCCAAAATTTTGGCTCGCAGCTTGGCAAATTTGAATAAATCTTCGAGCGATTAATGATCTTTGAGCCAGATTCACAGCCCTAATATCAAGGTTTACAAAATTTGGATTTGCAGAATTCACAAAATCCTACTTATTCACACAGCCCATTAGTTCGCCTAGCCAGAGAGAGAACCAAAAAATCAACTAGCCAAAGACCTCATCCTAATGGCAAAATAACCCCCTCTCAAATTCCGCCAAAAAAGAGGTAAAAATTGTTTCCTCCTAGTTTGCTATAATGCCGGAATACCGAAAACCCTCGAAACATCGTTTTCTACCTACCGATCGCATAAGCGAAAACGGGCGAAAACATGGAATTCTCCCAATCGAGAAGCTCGAAAAGGTGAAAGCAATGAGCTTGCACAGAGAAGATTGTTGCCGAATGTTGAACAGAACAAATTATATTCCTCGTCAACCTTCGAGAATGCACTAAATAGTATGATGGAAAGATACGAAGATGAGAAAGACAGGAAACTGACCTGGTGGCAGAGGAGACAGAGGAGGCGGCGCGTGGCAGACGTGGCAGAGGAGGCGGCGAGCGGATGGCCGATGAGAGAGGAAGAAGTGTCGGGTCTGCGGGAGAAACTCCGGTGACGGATCTGGGGGCGGATTTTGGTTAAAAAGTAATAATAATAATAAAACTTTTATGCACTCTTTTTTTCTTAGAAATAAAAAAAATAAAATAAATTATTATTACACATTTAGGTATTTGTGAGATAGAAAAAAAAAATCATTTTATGGTTGAATAAAAGCCTTACAAAAACATAAATAATTAAATATTAAATTTGATTTGATTGAAATAAGTCAAATATTTAATGGTATAGAAACAAATAAGTAAATAAAAATTAGATTTATGTATTATCCATGGTGAAAGTAGCAACCCTAAGGGTTCTAATTTGTTACAAGTGATGTTGATTGATCATCTTAATCATTTTCTTCTTTTTTTTTTCCTGAAGTGGTAATCATTTGATCGGCATTAGAAGCAAGTTGATGTCAGAATCAAATATATGCCCTGATAGGCAATATAGTTAGTCATGCTCCCTATTACAGAGAAGACAGAAGTCAAGTGACAAATGTTTAATAGTTCACGAACATTGAACATTAGCAATATTAGAGAACGGCCAATTTAAAACTTAGACATAATGTTACTACAAATGCTATATACTATATTATACCTTTTGTAGCATGAGTAAAGCACTAATTGTCATTCAACGCTTAATGTTCTTAATCTAATGTCATACGATTCCTACCAATAGTCAACAAATGTTTACCACTAACATTTGATGACCATCTTCTTCATTATTGGTTAACCATCTTATAAGAAGAATGATCGAGCATACTGTTAATTATCACTAGATGTTTTTAGTTGACTTCAAATGATGCCTTTTAATAAAATGTATATCTGATGTTAGTGGTGAACATTAAATGTTAAATGACGTTAATATTGACATTAGATGACGATAAACTAGGAACATCAATTGTCTATTGGCTTTT
>NW_018165035.1:516450-519183 GCF_001263595.1 Phalaenopsis equestris | reverse complement strand
TTATAGGAATTTTAAAAATCATAAGCTACACATCACCATCTATAACCACATAAAAAAAATGCATAGAGCCTAATCTTAATATTTCCATATATTATGATTGTGTATGTAATAAAATAATCAAAATAAATTATTATATTTTCTTACATTGAAATAAATTATTGCAACATAATTTATGAATAAGTATCATTATTTGAAGGCCCATTGCACTCAATTAAACCAACAATACGCACAAGTATAATATAATGAGCATAAAATCAATATGTTTCACAAAGTCATGGTTAATTATAATATTGAACGCATAATACCCATATCAATACATCATCAGATCAGTCCATATCAACAAATATTGCAATTATTAGTTAATTATCACTCATAATTAAACATTAATTAATTACTCATTAATTAATAATTAAACAAAAATTAATTATCAATAATAATTGTAATTAACACTTAATATTTTTTTTTATTCATAGTTATATGTAAATCACATATTTTGTTTTGAGAAATATACATGCAAACTATACACAAATGTTATTTATTTATATATCTAACAGCTAAAACTTAATGCTTCCATTTACAACACCTTGATATTAAAAATATATGTCATTTGCATTTCACTTTTTAAAAATGAGGGGTATTTTCATATGCGGTTTCAAATATTTGGGCTATATGTATGTCAATATAAAAGTTCGGGTGCTAGATATATAAATATATAAGATTCTAGTGGTATAGCACAATCTAAGTCTATGCTCCCTCGAACAAAAATATTAGTACGTATGGACACCACACGTATGAAAAATGGTGGATGTGGAGATCGACCATTTCACGTACATATGACTTGAATTTGCGGGGACATGATCTCCCTATCTAGCGTTGTTCGAATATCCGGACATCTGCACGTAATAATTTTTTTTCTCAAATGATTGTTGACAGGAGAAGCTAAATTTGTCGAGTAGAGAATTTATTCGCCAGCCTTATCGTACTCTTGTAATTACTAAGACGCGACATTTTGTCTCCTTGGATTGCTGACTAGAGAAACTAAATTTGATGAAAAACTTAGAAACAGCTATTGAACAAGTAGCAAAAGTAACGCGAGGCAGAATTATGAAATAAGAGATGAGAATTGGGAAATTAACTTAGCCTAATAAATAATTAAATTATATACAACTACTAAATAACTTATATTTGAAATTAAAGAGTTTAATTAAATGATATTTGAGCAATCATTGGTGGCTAATATATCATATATAACTAATAAGATGCTTTTTGAACCAAAATTATATAAACTCTTAAACAATAAAAAAAAAACAATTGTTTATATATATTCAACATATGACTCGTAAATGAATAATGTCAGGACGGAACTCAAGGCAAAAGGATGATTTTGGAGCAAGGAACGATCGATCGGGGGCCTCATCGATGACTAAAGGATTGGATGTTAATGGAGGGACATTAGGATCTGATGATCGGAATAATGCGGCAAAAAGTTTCCTATACAACGACGATCGACTCCTCCAAAGCAGATCAATGAGTTACTTAATCCCGGACCGTGCAATAATGGAGTTAAGGCGTAACGAGCGGTCGACAGACTTCTCATCAACCGAATATATTCACGAGTCGTATTATACTCTTCTAATTACTAAACTACCCCTCCCAAACCTAATAATGAGGGGGTTGACTTGTAATTTTATAATAACTGTGACCTATTTCTATAAATAGGAGGTCATTGTCATGAATAAAGGCTAGACTCTTTTCTTGTTCCCCACTACACCCCATATATCTCTCTCTCTAACCACTTACTAGCTGAATGTTCTATATCTTGGGTGTGTTTCCAAGATATTTGCTGATTCAACATGACTAAGTAAAAATTAATCCTTCTACGATCAAGTAGATCGAAGTTTTAAGGAGGGAACAAAATGTATTTTTAGGGATTTGAGTTTCTTCAATTCCAATACCTCCTCGCCATACAAGGTTTTAAGAAGCTTTTGAAAGTATACTTCACGTAATAAAACAAATAAAAATTCAAATTTTCATGCTTTGACAATGATGAAGATAATCATCATTTATTAGTTTAGCAATCTCAGAGCACATGGGATAACTTTGCGTATCCATTAATTCAGTTGTGTTGCAACTAATTAATAGAATTTTAGATCATCAAATCTTCAGAAGTTTCTTAAAATATTTCAGCATTTCTCTGATAATTCATAATTTGGGACGTTGTTCTTATTATTAAAAGGAAGATAAAGAATGATTAATATTAACTGAAGATAATAAAGTGATCACTGAACTTGATGTTGCTACAAGTAGCTTATAAGAGTGTAAAAATAGTTCCCGAGACTATTTATGGGGCCGTTTTAGCCACAAAGTTTGTAGAAGTGTCAAAATAGTTTCCGATAATCTTAAAATTAAGTTCTAACAAGCAACATCCATTTACCGGAACTATTTTTTTCTCAGATTTAAAAAGCTTGAAGACTATTTTGACACTTCTATAAATTTTCAGATTAAAACTGTCGAATATAAATACTTGGGGACTATTCCAAAAAGAATATTGAGACCTATTTTGGTTGAGGAGAAAAACAAAACCAGCTTTTATATATTTTTAGAATTATGTTTTTCCAATATAAATAGAATCCTTTTATAGATCAACTTATCTTTGCATCTAAGACCCTAAATTATTCTAGCTTGGTGTGTGTGTGTGTGTGTGGTATGTATATATATATATATATATATATA
>NW_018165035.1:512403-515679 GCF_001263595.1 Phalaenopsis equestris | reverse complement strand
ATTTGTGTGGCAGGTCTCTAATGGCGGTCGCACGCACGTAATGTTTTTGCAGGTGAAGCTGGGTTTGCTTGAGAAGGGACTTGGGAGAGCTCGAGCCGCCATTCGTAAAGCTGTCTTTGAACGCAGCTTCACTTCAGACAAAGATGAGGATTTCATCCCCAGAGGTTCTGTGTATCGAAACGCCTATGCATTTCACCAGTTGAGTAGAGTGATTCATAGTTCTTGTAGCTCTCATCATACTAATTCTTCTTCTGTGGCATGTTATACTTGAAAAGTACAGACTAATTCAGACAAGAGAAAAATGCAATCTAATATCTATTTTGGGGCATTTACATATATGCATATATACCAAGTAATTCCTATGTATTTACATATCTAACATTCCTATGTATTTACATAAAGTTAGTTGACTTCGATGATATGTAGCTCGAGTGAATACAAAGAGCTTTCCTCGTTCCACAAATCTTCGTGAACTTCAACTAAAGTAGTCATCCTAATGAATATGTGTAGTTTCAGTGGCGAACAAGATTACAGAGAGCCATCTTAGATTATTTGGTCTTATTAAACTTTGGTCTTCTAATGATTGAGTTAGAAAAGTAAATATTTTAGATTGGATTTATGTTAAGAAATACAGATGCGGACCACAATTAGTGAACTTAATCTATTAGAATTAAATGAAAATATGATACTCAATGGAGAAAAAAAATTTATGTAGCCGACTCTAATTAGTGTGATAAAAGCTTGTTGTTGCCGTTGTAAAGCATGGTTCAGATACTGTTTTGACTAAAGTGACTAATTACAAAGTACTGATCAATGAAGTGACCAAGCTTATTAGTTATAATACTCATGAAATTGATTGTAATGATTACATAGGAGCTACATAGAGATGGAGAAGAGATTCAAGGTGTACATTTACAACGAAGGAGAGCCACCCCTGGTTCATGGAGGACCTGAAGCAAACATCTACGCCATTGAAGGGCACTTCATAAGCGAAATGGAGGACAGAAGAAATCCTTTCAGGGCTCGCCACCCAACCGAAGCTCACGTCTTCCTTCTCCCCTTCAGCGTGGTGTACATGGTGGAATATGTCTACAAGCCAAGACCACAAGATAATTGGGATCCTCTCAAAAGATTAATAGCTGATTACATCAATGTGATTTCGGACAAGTATCCTTACTGGAATCGCAGTCATGGAGCAGATCATTTCATGGTTTCTTGCCATGATTGGGTAACCACACACATAAATAAAAAGAAATCAAATTTTTGAAGCTAGATATGAATTTAATGTTTAAAATTTGTCAGGCACCGCACCTATCCGTGGCGAACCCAGATCTACACCGCAATTCCATCCGAGCCATTTGTAACGCCAACACATCAGAAGGATTCATGCTAGCCAAGGATGTCACCCTGCCGGAAGTCCACCTTCCCGACGGCGGCCTCTCGTCGCCGGTGAGGCAGCAGGCTTCCACTGGCGGACGAACGTTGCTCGCCTTCTTCGCCGGCGGGGCCCATGGCTACATAAGGGACGCCTTACTCCGCCATTGGATGGGTACAGATTCTCAAGTCCTGGTTTATGAGTATCTTCCGGAGGGAATAAATTATGAAGAGATGATGAGCAAGGCCAGGTCTTGCCTTTTCTTCTTTTAATTAACTCAGAAATCATCAAAATTACATCTTGTTAAAATTTAAGAGACAGTACGTAAATAATGAAGATGATGATTCGATCAGGTTCTGCTTATGCCCAAGCGGATTTGAAGTGGCGAGTCCGAGAATCGTTGAGGCCATCTTTAACGGCTGTGTGCCGGTGATTATCTCCGTTGATTACCCGCCGCCATTCGGCGACGTGCTGGACTGGAGCGAGTTCTCGATGGAGATACCCGTGGGGAGAATACCGGAGATCAAGGATATACTGGGGAGCGTATCGCCGGCGAGGTATTCGATGCTGCAGAGGAATGTGGTGGAGGTGCAGCGCCACTGAACCGACCGGCCAAGAGATTTGATGTGTTTAATATGATTATGCACTCGATATGGCTGAGGAGGATTAATTTGAGGCTTAATTATTGATGTAATTGCAATTAATCAAATATTGAATCATATTGGTTTCTAAGCTGTATAGATTATGATGTTCTGTATTAGAGTGAGCATGAGTTGGAATTAGGGCCCTCTTGAGAGCTGAAGGTCTAGCATGAGTTGGAATTAGGGCCCTCTTGAGAGCTGAAAAATTATTGTATCAGGATCAATCAAGGTCTGTCATGTGTACAGACAGATTCACTCATGTATTAAATTAGGGTCTCGTCCGTACACGTGACAGACAATGATTGAAGTTCCGATACAAAACTTCATCAGGACTCCTGATGCACTAATATATAAAGCTAATTTGATTATTATTCAGATCAATTTATGAAGTAAAAAAGGCATATTTTTATTTATAGTCAAGTCATGGAATGCATATAACCTATTTTAAGTTTTGTTATATGTTTTATATATAATATTAATACCATTACAAAGATTAAAACATACAAAATACATATATTTATATGTATGAATCAAATGTATACAAATTAAATAAAGTTGACATTTATGACATACAATTTTAATATAAGTATACATCTAAGCCCCTAAACTTTAACATCATATATGTATCTTGTATATGTCACTTTAAAGTGCTAAAATAGAGCCCCACACCCTCCACATTAATTATTATTGGGGTCAATTTAGTCCCAGGGTCTAAATTTAGTCCCTACATTCTTTTAATATGACCCGACAAGGTCCCGAAAGAGGACTATCTTAGTCTTCATTTGCCTAAGATTAAATTGACACTTACAAAAATTTTGGGACTAGATCACCCCGATGAATTTTAGGTCATTGATCTGCTTGCCTATATAATCTAAGTGTAAATTTAAGAAAAAAAAATAGTTTAATTGTATATAATTTCTTCATATATCTTCTCTTCGCTGGCTTTTTTCTTGTATTTTCATAAATTTTTGTTAGTGTGGGAATCTTCATTTAGTTGGGCCTTTCTATGATATCTATCATGGTGTAAGCCTTGGTTGGGCAGATTAGAGGATTTACTATGTCAATTTATTTCCCATGCATGTTACATTTAATCAATGTGAGCTCCAAAAAGTTGCATCCAACTGTTCTAAGAGAGCTTGTGATATCACATTAAATTAAAGAAAAAAATTATATTTTTGATAGACATTATCTAATGTTCTTACAAGCATTGAGAAGAGAATGTTGAAGAAAGGTGATTTTGGACCAGTAAATAATAATAAC
>NW_018165035.1:499924-512303 GCF_001263595.1 Phalaenopsis equestris | reverse complement strand
TTTGTAGGCCAATCTTCCATAATATATACCTTATGATGAGAAAATTTTTGTTCAAGTAAGAAACATGGTTAGAAAGTGAATTTCTTTTTTCTGACCGTCTGTTCTAACCTTAGTATTCGGAGCCGAGTTGTGATAAAGTGGGATTAATCTACAATCAACAACTTCATTTGATTTTCTCTTAATCTTTTCTCATATGTTTAACAAGTTAGACTTGATTTAAAGCATGTTCTCACCGACACTTATAGATCATGATTTATTATTAGTACTACATTGCATCGACTTCTTTCACTATTAAATAAATTGGACAAAGGCGAGTAATTCCTTTCGAACGAAAAGCATTCTAATCTAACGAATTATCCAAGTGAAATATACAAACTACTTGATATTGTTCTTTCTTATATGTCCATATAGGACCAAAACACGAGCCGCAATTTGCATTAGTCTTTTTAGCAATAATGATGCTTGAGGACTATTTTGGGACTCTATTCTTCACCCAAAAGCTTATGCTTGTTAGTCTGGACCGACTTACATGTTGTAAAATTCAATGTTTTCATACACTTTAAGAATTTTTCTAAACCATTAGTATAATATTAATATATACTAATGCAATGCTAAATTTCTTATAAGGTATAGCTGCAAAATTAGAGTGCAGAAGCTGCTTCTAATCCCCGTTTGCAAGTGATATCGCACTGAGCATCATGTGTACATATCCTCTTGCGCTTTCTTTAAAATAAGAGGCATTTACATAAAGAGCACACAAATTTATGAATTTACATATCTAACGGTCAGACGTGCATATCTACACACATTGCACTCAAATCTTTAATATCACATAAAACATAATCACACATTGCACTCAAATCTTTAATATCACATAAAATATATACTATTACCACTTTTTAAAAGTGAATTACACATTTTCATGCGTAAATTTAAGCATGAAAAGTGTTATGTACCTAAATATGAATGTTTAGGTGCGAGAAATGTAAATACAAGGACCAGTAGGTCTAGTGCAGAGTTGATGCCGACAGCCATTTTGTTTTCTCGAAGAGGTTATTTTTGTGATTTGAACCATGAATTGATCACAATATGGGCGCAATCTGATCGTTGCATGCAACCCCATTCCCTTCTCTTGCCATATAATATTAAGTACATGTTACTACCAATACAATTAAAACCATCTCTTTAAGATACTAAACTATAACCCCTTTTTTTATGTCTTTCAGATGGATCAAAGAGAAACTGATGATTCATCCCACATCTCTTTGCCATATGGACTCCATGTTTAAAAAAAAAAAAGGATGTATTCATAATTTTTAAAATAAAAACACTCATTTTCATAAGTAAGGCGGAATGAAAGATAATCTGAATTTCACAAATCCATTGATTCTCAGGCCCTCTATTAGCAACCAAAAAAGCACATCTGAATTTCAATAAATTGGTAAGAAAGGCATGTAGATTCTAAGATTCTGTGCTCTACTCACTAATATATGCGCCCCATTCTGAAATTCTCTTTTTCTTCCTGGCCTGAAAAAAACATTAACAATGCAAATTAAAAAGCGGCTGAGAAGTCAGCCTTGTTTTCCGAGCTGCATCTTTTTCTTGATTGCTCGATGACTATGAAAAACAAAAGCATCAATGATCCCAGCAACTGTAAAAACACCTAAATCATAAATAAAAAAAAAAATTATTAGATTAGATTAATTTCACATCACCACAAGGCTGAGCAAGAATACTTCTCATTAGAATTATAAATGATGCAAACAGAAAAAACCTAGATTAGTAATCTGGCATGCTTATGCATAAATCATGATCTTATGAGGGGTTTTGAGATGTTAAAACCATCTGCCAAATCCTATATTTGATCCAATATTATAGATGCAGACGTCGCTTGATTTGCGGAAAAGGGACATCCGGATGTCAATGCAATAAAAAGAAAATGTATATGAATAACTGGAAGATGCTAAATTAGGCTTGAAGAAAATAACTAAACTGTTCCTCACTTATAACCCTGAAATTTCCATTTAGTTACATAATTTTCTCAATCCACATCATTCTAATTGGTTCTTTTTTGTTATTAAATATGCCAACAAAATAAAATTGCTGGCATCTGCTGAGGTGATAACATTACACAGAAATTCCAGCAAGCCCTGAGATTAAAGGAACTATTTCTCCAGTTCAGCTGAAGCTAGCAGTGCTGGTTTCTAAAATTCTACCAATTTCAACGAAGAAAACAGCGTAAAGTGCTAAAATAGCGCCCCAGCCCCTCCACAATATTTATTATTTATTATTGGGGCCATTTTAGTCCAAAAAGTATCAAATCAATCCCTACATTCTTTTACAATGAACTGAAATAGTCCTCAAACAGGATTATTTCAGCGCCCATTAAAAGAGCCTAAGGCTAAATTGACAATTTTGTAGACTCCGGGACAAATACAGGAACAATTTTAACACTTTTCTCTATCAAAATATTATTGACAATTGTAGATTAATATGGTTAGAATGGACAATTCTCAAACCTCCGAGTACAGCACAAATGCTTGTTAGAAAGTGCAGAAGAGATTTGTTCTCTTCCGTGAAAAGCACCTGCATTGAAAATAAAACAATTCAAAGATCTAAACAGGCTCTTGATCATATATGGGAAATCTGATCATATCTTAGGAGAGCCAATCAGGCGATCAAAAAGCTTATTTCACACGGCCTAAAATTATACTTTCAAAGAAGCTTATTTCACACGAGAGAATTCAGTTGCCAAAAAGCTGTAATTTTTGTTCTAACCTTGATTGGTGAGAATTCATAAATGAAGAAAATTCCAGGGAGAGGCCTGGGATAAATATTCCCGTCTGTGAAGTGCTCTGTCACTGAGAACTGCCAGCATGATGAGAAAAATTCAAAGATCTGTATACTGAAATGGTTGCAGATTTTTTGTTCCAGTAGTTACCTGATTTGAATATATCTTGTGTCCTCTTATGTCAGTATAGATTGTAGGAACAACCTTGAGACGAAAAAAATGAACAGGTTACTGATGAGGAAATTAAATTTATAAACATAGAAGATAAGGTTGTGCTTAAAACTAAAAAAGTTTTGGAAATTGTTGTTGATCCAAAACTAACTGATTTTGCTAAAATCTGATATTGCAAATCAAGGAATTGTAGCTTTTACTTGAGCTGATATGAAACATGAAATCAATGAGTAATTTTTGTCACGAAGAATACAAGGGAAAATTGAATAAACTGTTTAAATATATTATATAAGGTGAATACGATGTGCTTGAATATGATGCAAGCTTTTTACATCTTTTAAACATCATGTGCCTTTAGACTATGTTGTTATCATTATTTGTTTCATTAAAGATTATAAAAGAGAGATTGGGAATAAACTACACTACAATTTGTCAAAAATTATACACGAGATAAGAAATTTTACATTCTATCTATTACAACTACCGCAGTGTAATTAAAATCCTTAAAGAGAAACATTGTCATCCCATTTAAAGACTATCAAATATATGTAAATACAAGAACACAGTATACTAAAATCTGATCTTATCAAAAAAAATATAGTCCATGAATATTCTTTGAGGATGGATTAGATACTCAAGATCATTTGTAGTTACACTATGAATCTACATCTGAGGTTGATGAATTTGAATCCTCATCTAAATTACAGCCTATTCATAAATTTGAAAAAGAGGGAAAAATTGTCTCAATTTCAAAACAAGAAAAGAGTTAAAATCCATATTTGAATGTAAATCTCGCTCACTTACAAATTGGATTTGAAACTAAAAAGGAAACTATGATCACATCTAAACCTAAGCTACAATTAGACTATAAATCTAATCCTGATTGTGATGCTAGCTTCTAATATAAATCAAATGAACGTTTAAAAATGAGCCTAAAATGATTTTAAATTGAATTTATCCATGAATATAAAAGTAATCAACTCAAGTCCATTATAATTTATTTGACAAAGTTTATACTGAAATTATTCCAAAGTTTATACTGAAATTATTCCTATGAATTAAACTAAAAATTAATTCATTATTTATTCTTGGATCCTTTCAAAACTCATAAAGATAATCTTGAAGAAGAAAATTAATTTGTATCAATAATTCAGAGATTTATATTAAAGAAAGCATGAAATTCTATTTCATTTATTTGGTCCACTTTAAAAATGCATAGTTCATCACAAGTGGTTTGTTCAACAATCTAAATTAATTTTATTTAAAAAGATTGTTCAGCTATTAAGGTATAACATTCAAGTGCTTTATCTGCATACTTTTTCTTTATCATTTTATCTTCTAGGAATTCAGTCAAGATCTTTATTAGTATCCCATAATATATTATAATGCTGCATTTTTTTTACTTAATATCATAATGATTGATCATTTGAATAATTTTCCTTATTTAAATAATTTGCATGAAGATATTTAATAATTATAGCAATCATGAATCTGTTTTTGAGAAGAATAGAAGGTATATGAAATTCAAACCAAGTGATAAAATAATGAAATGGAAGAATCCTAAATAATTTCATGCTATAAGGTTTAAGAAATTAACTACGAGAAAGATGAGATCGTAATCATAAAACACAACAATGCTTAAAATTTAAAAATATGAGGAAGCACAATGTAGTTGTCTAGTTTTCAATATATTTTATTTCAAGTGCCTAATGCTAATGCTTTGTTTCTTCTCTCTTTCCATCGCCCCGTGAATTCACACTGAGCATTTTATGAGGTAGTTAATAATTATCTTGATCCTGAAACTATTTAGAATAATGAGTTTATATGCAATATTGATAATAGATATTAAAACTAGTTAGTAAATAAGTGTGACAAACCTACTTTACACGCAGTACAAAAATTATGCCTAAAATAGCATGATCAATATTAAGTGCCTAATTGATCAAAGTTGAATATTTCCAAAGTAGATATTAGAGAAGCTATTAAATTATTTAACTATCTAGTGATTCATGTGCTTCTACAGTGCTACATGTTGACTTATTTTGTTGTCTAAAGCTATTTATTTAAATATCTGATTGAGCTTCGACACACAAAACTATAGAAAACTCTGAATCTTTGCGAAAGCAATATTGTAGCATATGTGGTAAGTTGTTTTAGGAACAAATATAATATCACAAGTTTTATTTATTTTGCCAGAATTAAGATTGAGAATTCATGAATTGTTTACCGGAAAAAAAGAAATAGAGTACCGCGGTAAAACCTTTCACAGGAAAGCCAAAATAATCCCGTTTTACTTTCTTATGCTTTTTTTTTCCATTATTTTTCGTTACTATTTAGTCCTTTCCTATATAAATATTGTATTAGGGTTTGAAATGCAGTTTTTTTGTGTGTTTTGATTAGGACAGCAGTCGGCGTCCATCCTTCTCCCTTTGAGGGGTTGTATCCAACAAATCCGGTGGCGTTTTAGCTGTATCACTCTCCTGATATGGTGATTATCATCCTCTATCCTCTTCTGTCTTCTCTATAGTTCACTCCTTCCCCTTGCTGTCCTTGTCTCCTACCTTCATTGTTGCAACTTGCAAACTCTGTCACTTGTTGTCCATTGCTACAACCTGCACCCATACTCAGCCGCCCTTGCCGCCCTTTCTTACAAACTATAGCCATGTTTTGACCCAACCCTAATTTCCTCTTGCTAATTTTCAAAATTAGCAACCCCAAGTTAATTTTCCTGCACCTCCAATTAGTCTCATACACCATCTTTTACCTCCCAAACTTAAACCCTAGCGATGATACCAAGGAGATACATGACCAAGCCTACTAGTGAATAGATACAGTCGCAAATACGCCAGCTTGAGAATATTGGGAATAAAACCAAGCGGAGATTAAACTCGACCGTCCTTGGGAGATTTGAAGGGGAAAGCATGATAAGTTGAACAACACCAGCTCCCACTAGCTTACTATAAACAGAATGTTCAGACCCTAGCTTCATAATTGGAGAGATCACATAACAAAGAAACTGCCCCATCCTACAAGTAAAGTTCAACATCAGGATCATCTTACAGCCAAAGTACACCTAGGAGAACACCCAAGACGACCCCATCAGAGAAAAAAATAATTCAAAGTGGACAATAGGTGGAACCAATCCACATCCCTAAATCTATCACAATTAGAAAGTGTTGCAAGTGTCACGGATTTGAGGATGTTCAATCAGACTGCATAATTATGGGGTAATCTATTTTGCTGAGCAGGACGTTCTTAAAAAATTTGGTAATGAAATAGCAGACACTGAAGACGGTGAGGATACAAAGGAGGAACAACTTCTAGTTGAGGAGGAAATGTGCATATAGTTCCAGCTGAGCACGTGGGAGAGACTCCAATTGACTTCACGGTGGGCGTCCAAAGTAGTCTTGAGCTCGAGGAACTGACACCAGAGACATGACAACCACATATAAGAGAAATCAAAACCATTCAGATCTATAGGCTCATTTCTGAGTTGCCCCTACTAAGTGAGGTCCACCAGGTCAGAAATGAGGCCTTTTTGTGCCATGTCCGGAAGATTACATGGAATTTTCCAGATTATAGATTCAATTCAGCATGGTACCTATCATTAGATATCCAAATAGAAGGGATGAAACCCAACCTTAAAATGCCTTAGAAGCTTGATGGAGAAGGAAATTCTTCAATGGGGTTCATGTTCTATTAGTGCAGATGAGGTCTCTCCTAAGTGGTTGCTAGTAAGAGTGGTGCAATTTTCCACAAATTTCATCCCAGTTTGACTTATCCTCACATATTAATTTATCAACAAGATTCCGTTGAGGATGAAAAATGGAAGAAGGTTTCAGACTTAAGGGCTCAAGAGTTACGTTGCAGAAACCTACATCTATATGCAACTCCAACTCATGATGTGACAAGAGAGAATACATATTTATTATATTAAGACGTATTGCGGAATGACAACCACATGATCGACATACAAGAAGATTACAATATTTAAGCTACCTTCAATGTGGCAAACTTAACTCCATGCTACAAAGAACCAAAAAGTTCGATTAATGAAGTCAAAACTCTCCAACTACAGAAGATTGGTATAGGAGTTTACCAAAAAAAAAAAAATGCAGTAATATAGCCACAAAAGAGGCCAAAATAATTTGGTTTTCCTTTCTTATACTTTCTTTCCTATTATCCTTCATTGTTTTTTAGTCTTTTTCGATATATGACCTGTATTAGGGTTTGGAATGCCGTTTTTTTGGTGTGTTTTGTTTAGGATGACCATTCGACATTTGTTCATCTCCCTTTGAGGGTTGTATTCAACGGACTGGATGGTGCTCTGACTGTATCCATCTCCCGAGGCGGTGATTATTGTCCCCTATCCCCTTCCGTCTCCTCCCATGTTGCTCTCAGCCGCTTCGTCTTTGTTGTTGCCTCCCGAACAACTTCCTATAGCTATCTTCCCTGCAGTTCTCCCCTTCCCCTTGTTTTCCTCGTCTCCTACCATTGCTGTCGTGGCTTGCAAAACTCTACCACTTGTTGTCCACTGCAAGAGTCTGCACCCATACCAGCTACCCTTACGGTCCTCACCCCAGAGAGCCACGCCACGTCAATATCGACTACGTGCTTGCTATCTGGAACCCAAGAAACATCATTTTTCTTGTTTTCTATTTTCCGACCACCTCGTTCACCATTCCTCGTCTCCTACCATTGCTGTCGTGGCTTGCAAAATCAATCACAAAGTGTTGTTGTTTCCTATTTACGTCTAGTTAGTTGTAATTTTTCTTTCAATGTGTGAGTTGTAACAACTTGATCGACTTCCAATAATAATATTTGATTTTTATATTATGGTTTGGGTTAACTTTAGTATCAATAGGTCTGGTTTAAATTATAAATAAAATCTCGTCGTGTAAAATTTACCCCATTGTCAATATAAATTCATATTTTTCTCTCAAATTTGAGTACTCGTTGGATTTAAATTCTTCACGCATGATGCCAAGTCTTCATAAGAATCTGGATAAAACTTCTTATATCGCCGATACAAAACTATGAACTTCTATAAACTTCTCTCCCTTCTATTATGCACTTTGTGATTGATTTTGCATGTGATTAAAATTTGCGAAATTTACATACATACCACACGATCCTTATGCAATTACATATCTAACACCCAAAGTTTAATATTTACACTTATAACACCTTGGACTCATAAACTTATGCACGAAAAAAAGTAAATTTCACTTACAAAAAGATAGCAATGACGGATTTTTTAATGTGATGCTAAAGATTTGATTGGAATGCATGCAATTGTGAATGTTTAGGTGTTAGATGTGTAGATACATAAGAATTGCATGGTATGCATGTAAATGCCCCTTGAAATTTAGTCAAGTCAACTACAATCTATTTTTCTTACTTCGTGGTATGAATACTGATCATGATGCGATTTTAAAGTATCATTACAAGTGAAACTGTCACTTATCTAATTTGAGTAAAAAGAAATGAAGATTTTTCCTGAACTAAGAATTGACAAACTATGAATTTTGAACATTGTGCATCCCATTCAATCTTTATAGTAAAAAGAGAGAACTAAGCTAACCTGACAAACTTGGTACATTATGACTACACTAGTTCCAAACCCAAAATCATTCAGACTTCATAGCACAGTATGGCAGCATTAGATTTTAAGTAAAAAATAATCGTGTCAAGAGCTCACTTTAATGAAGTATGTATAAATTCCTGAAGAACTTGGTTGAATCCACTGTGCACTGGAAGTCATAATAAAAATTATGTGTTAGCAAGAATGGATCATCATTCAAAAAAAAAAGACATATACTCGCCCAAAAATGAATTAAATATGAATTATAATCGACGGAGCTCACCGATCAAGTGGATTTATCACACCAGGGAACTCTGTACCAAATGAAAGTTTGTTAATCGTGTGGCTTATCTGAAAAGAGGAGGACAAGATTAAAGGTCAGAGAGAAATACCACTAAAGTTGAAGAAAAAGAATCCTCACACCTAACAAAGGCTGGCCCATGCTACTTACATTATATTCAGCCTGTAAGGAAAAGACATCAAGGAAAGGAAAGCTTAATTGATGGAAGCCTTTCCCAGGAGCAAAATGTATATTTCCAGCAACTTTCTTAACATCAACAAACCCATGGATGTTGCATCCTTCACCTTGCTCCTCCTGAATTTTCTGGAAAATGCCCTCTCTCTTGCACTGCAGTCATTCGGAAAAGCATAAGTACTTTTGACTAGGCGAGGAGTTGAAATATAACACTAAGGCTAAATGTACAATTTAATGATTTTATCATTTATCATTACATCAACACACAAAATTGCCATATAAATTAGCTGTAACATGCATAAAAAAAGGAAAATTTGCAGATTCACTAGTCCTTTCATTGCTCGCTCTATAGAGATGCCCCTTTGAAAGTCAAAAACTAAGTGAATTAAAGTTACCTGATCAATTAAATCTATATTTGTAATACCCCATCCCTTCCTTCTGTATGCTTCTCGAACTTCTTCGCACGTGTTACAACAATGATCATCAGACTGACACAGAAGCACAACTTAAATTTTAGAAATTGCTAAGCATCTCCACATTTGATATTGTTAAGAAAACGCAGAAAATGCATATAAAACGACATTAAAAATGAATTCAAGCAAGTATGCATAAGATTTAGTTTAGGTGTTAGATATGTAATAAATCAGAACTAGGTGTCATGTATGTAAATGTCCCAAGGTTTAAATAAGACAACCAACAGAATGGCATACCCCTTCTGCACCATAGCAAGAACCACAGTATTTCTCATTATGATCAAGCCTTCCACCATGCTTCTGCAAGGGCCTTTCAATCTAGACAACAAGTACGCAAACAAAGATTAAAGCTTAAGGAGAATTAAAAAAAATGATAATGAGCAGGAGATGCTGATGAAAGAACAAATGAAACACACAAAACAATTCCTAAAATAAAGGAAATAATGGATCTCGCCCGCTACAGAGGACCAAACAAGGGCACAAAATAAAATATACATATTAATCAAATCCGAATAGCATCAACTCGACATAATTCAAATTCTGCATAATTAAAAAAAACCTTGGCATTCCTAAAAATGGATGAAAAAGCTGGAGCAAGCCAAAAAATCATCGTGAGAATCACTGATAAAGGCTTAACTGTTGGAGAAATATGTGTCAAACCAGTTTTCTAATATACTTATGTTTCCATGCCCTTTACTAAGTAAAAAAGAATGCAATTTTGTGGATGATTTGCAAACCATTATGATCTCTCTAACTGATAAGTATTTGATGACAAACCGGACCAATAATTAGGATTGTCTTACTAGAAGTTTGCCTAAAGACTAAAAAGAAATGTGAAAGATGTAGTTTAGCGATTTCCAAAGTCTAGACAATGACATATCTAAGATAAAGCCAAGGGCTGCCACTCAACTTCCAATTCTCTTCTCAGGTAGAAGTTTTCAAGTATGAGGAGTTGAGTCTGGTAATGACCAGTGAAGTAGCTACTAACATCAAAGACATATAATAGAATATCGGCTTCTAGTCAAGAAGTCTAGTTGTTTTGTCAGCGAAAACACAAACAATGATTTCAAATGATGAGGTTGTGGCAGCAAGTCAAAATATCAAGGCCGACAAGCTTGAAAACATAGAAACATGTTTGGGGGTGTGTTTAACACAAAAAAGGTAAATTTATACATGTATATATATGTATATATATACATGTATATATATGTATATATATACATGTATATATATGTATATATATACATGTATATATATATATATATATTGAAAGCCCAAAACGCTAATATATTAAATTGAAAGAAAGATACAGATACAATATGTGGGAGAGCGCAAGCATGACACCCTGCTCACACAAAAACCATAAATGGTTCTAAAACTAGAAAAAAAAAACAGAAAAATACATTAGATACTAAAATAAAAAGCCTAACAGTGTTGAAATACATAGTATCAGGTGGTTAAAGAGCAACACAATTTGGTCTTGCCTCTGCCTCTAGTTCTAGGGCAGAAGCAAGCTAATAAGCTGAAAAGATGATTTTCATCGCCAGTAGTAACCAATGTATCATCTAATATGTTCCTGAGCTGGAGTCGGCCTCCATTCTTAGAATCAGTCTGATGGGGTGGTAGAACTGAAGCAGAAGGATTACCAACCGTATTACCCAGTATATGTGAAATATGAGTTGCCTCTACACCGGATACTTCTTGAAGAAGTGGAGTTATAAGGCTCTCCTGATTATCAATCTGAACACTATCATTTGTAGGTAATAGTCCATCAGTATTGTTTTTTATGGGGTTTGAAGGTGTCAACATCACATCACTAGCAATAATAGTAACAGCAGTGTCATTGGGGGGGAAGGGGGGTTCCTCAGGGGCAATAGACACCTCCCGTCTGGTAGTATATTCCCCAGGTGGAACTAAAATGTCCGGAGCAGCGGGGTTAGACCCATCCTTATTCACTTGAACCTTAGATTTCAAATTTTGATAAAACTTGTGATATTTATCAAGAACATGACCAAATATCTTATAGTGGGTACAACATGGGGGTCTGTGCTCCATGACGATTTGTTGTCAATAAGCATTATGGGTTGTGCTCAGCCAAATTTCAATAACATCAGGTAAAGAAATATCCATTTCCACAAGTATTCTGCCCACCGAGGGTCTGGTTAGGTTGAAAATAGGCAGATCTAGTTTCAAAGGATCCCCAAGGATAACCCCAACATAGTAGAGAACCTGATGGTGAAAAAAATGCAACTTGAGACCAGGTAAACTAAATCATACCGGTACAGTGGGAATTTCATGATTTGGGTCGAAATCAGGAGACCAGTGGAGTAGCTCCGTAGGGTTACCAGCAATGTTAAGATATTTTTTTGGAGAAAATTTGAGAGTAGTCTTCAGACACGGTGCTTCAGACACGGTAAACTGAATCAAAACATGTCTTCCATCCATGAGTCTCACTTTTCACTTTCCTGCTAATTTGAGATCATCAAAATTTTTCCTGATAACATCCATAGGTGGGTGTCCCAACTGAAATTTCTCAATGAGAACAAACTTGAATTTATCAGTAGTGTTGAAATTTCTAACTCTAAGAAAAAGAGTGTTGTCTTCCCACTTTTTCTATTTGCATTCTTAATAAAGGGCAATCACCTGTACCATCACGATTCTTCTTATAACTTGAAGGGAACACAACCACCGTCTCCCCCTGAGGATTACCAATAACGTGGGCAAATGAGGTTTTTGTCAGGTTCACCCGAAGAAGAAATAAGCTCCATCCAGAAGTTCTGCAAATCAGGCAGAAGGCCAAAGAGGTCGGGGCACTGCGCAAAAGATAGTAAATCGCAGACAGGAACTGCAGATGAGCTCAACAGAGTCATATATCTATATAGGGT